>NW_026728979.1:340000-345415 GCF_030272615.1 Cryptomeria japonica | reverse complement strand
AGGGTGCGTGGGTTAAAGGGTGTGTCACAACGTGGGTGCCAGGATGGGTGCGCACCCACACTGGCCAAGACGGGTGCGGGTGCAAGGTTGGGTTCCAAGCCCGGTCACAGGCTGGGTGCTAGGATGGGTGGGTGCCAAGGTGGGCACCAGGGTGGGTGCACCCACCCTGGCCAAGGTGGGTCACGGGGTGGGTCCTAGGGTGGGTAACGGGGTGGGTACTAAGGTGCGTGCCAAGGTGGGTCATAGGGTGGGTGCCAAGGTGGGCACCAGGGTGGGTGTGCACCAACCCTAGCCAGGGTAGGTCACGGGGTGGTTGTCGGGGTGGGCGTCAAGGAGCCAAGGTGGGTGGCAAGTAGCCAAGTTGCGTGCCAAGGTGGGTGTCGGGGTGGGTGCCAAGGATCCAAGGTGGGTGCCAAGGAACCAAGGTGGGTGTCTGGGTGGGTGCCGAGGTGGGAGCCAGGGTGGGTCCCAAGGTGAGTGCAAAGGTGGGTGCCAGGGTCAAGGTGAGTGCCAATGTGGGTTCCAAGGTGCCAGGGTCAGGGTGAGTGCCAATGTGGGTTCAAAGGTGCTAAGTTGGGTGCGAGGTTGGGTGCGAGGGTGGGTGGGTGCCAAGGTGTGCTAGGTGGAAGCCCGGGTGGGTCGGCATCCCATGGGTGTCGAGTTGGGTGCCTGATGGGTGCTTCTTGTCAAGTTTTAGTCGTCGGGACTCATTTCGAGCCTTAGAGGTCGTTTCTTGTCCGGTTGCCCTGTCTTCGACCTGGGAACCCAATTTTGGTCCTCGGGTCCCATTTTTTTTTGTCTCGCATCCCACTTTTGGCCTGTGGCCTTTTCGGGGTCGATTCTCGTTTTGGGCATCAGAGCATGTTTCTTCTCCTAAAACCCAATATTTGTTTATTAAGTCTCGGAACACATTTTTGTTCTCGTGGACCCATCATGGGTCTTGGAACGCATTTGTGGTCCTTGGGTCCCATTTTGCATCCCGAAACTTGTGTTTTGGTGCTTGATCCCTATTTTGGGTGCCCACCTTGCACCAAGTGCGCACCCGGGGCAAACCGAGCGCCTTGGTGCACCGGGGCAAGATCGAGCGTGCACCCGAGGCGCCCCGAACATGCACCAAGGTGCACTCGGCCCACATGTGAGCGCAGGTCGTTGCGCCCGAGGTGGTGTGTGGGCACCGCGTTGCAGACGGGACACTGCACGCACACGACGCCCCCTCCAGGTGCACGCACGTAGGCCGGGCCGGGTGCACACCCGACGCCCTAGCAAGGTGCGCGCACCCGGGCAGGGCTCACACTTGGCGAACGGGGCGCACTTCGCGAGGGAGGGTGTGCACCTCGACGGGGGTGGGTGGCCGGGGTGGATTCGCACGTGGGTCGCGGTTTGCTAAGTACACACTGCGACAAGCTCATAACGGGTGCGATCATACCAGCGTTAGTGCACCGGATCCCATCAGAACTCCGCAGTTAAGCGCGCTTGGGCCGGAGTAGTACTGGGATGGGTGACCTCCCGGGAAGTCCCGGTGTTGCACCCTTTTTTAGTTTTTCGCCGGGCGTCGCAATGCTATTTGAATAAACCTTTTGCCCGTTTGCGTTCTCGTCGGGGCCGGGCCGGGCCGGGGTGCGCTGCCCGCACTACCGCGCGCGCGGGGGGCGACACCGAGCGCGCACCCGAGGCGCCCCGAGCACACAGGCCACGGTGCAACCCGGGCGTTGTGCGCGCACCCCGGTGCGCCCGAGGTGCTGCGCGCGCACCCAGGTGAAATCGGTGTGCACCTCGGCCAGTGCGCGCTCGGTCGAGTCGCGCACGTTGGCCAAGGTGCACGGTGATGTTTCTTACTCTAAGGTTCCGCACCAGACGCCCGGGACAGGTGAGCGAAGCTGGGCGGGGCCGGGTGCGCGGCCGGGGCAGGTGCACGCAGCTGGAGAGAGCTTTGGAGCACACTTCGGAGCGCACCAATGATGCGCTCCATTCAAAAGTTTCCTGAAAAGGCAAAAAAAGTTGAGATTATAGAATTTCCCACTTGAGAGATTGTAAAAAAAAAAAATTTAAAATGAAGGAAACGCGGGTGCCAAGGTGTGCGCAGCCCAGCCAAGGTGTGCGCACCAAGGCGCCCACCCTGGCGAAGGTGCACGCAAGGTGCGCACCCGAGGCAAACCGGACAATTAACCCAACTTTCGACTTCGCGCGCACCTTGGAGCGCACTTCGGAGCGCTCCTTGGTGCGCACCAATCTTGGGCACCTCGGAGTGCACCATGGCGCCCACCAAGGTGCGCACCCGGGGCAAACCGAGCTCCGACTTCGTGCGCACCTTGGAGCGCACGAAAGGTGCGCACCATGGCGCCCACCAAGGTGCGCAGCCCAGCCAAGGCGTGCGCATCAAGGTGCGCACCCTGGCGAAGGTGCGCACCCGGGGCAAACCGAGCTCCGACTTCGTGCGCACCTTGGAGCACACAAAAGGTGCGCAACCCAGCCAAGGTGTGCGCACCCCGGTCAAACCGAGCTCCGAATCGTGCGCACCAGAGGTGCACGCCATCGTGCGCACCTTGGAGCACACTTCGGAGCCCTCCTTGGTGCGCGCCGATGTTGCGCACCTCGGAGCGCACCCGGGGAAAACAATGCAATTAACCCGACTTTCGACTTTGTGGGCACCTCGGAGCGCTCTCGGGTTCGCACCTCGGAGCACACCGAGGTGCGCACCTTTGATGCGCTGCCTTCACCAATTTCCAGAAAAGGCAAGAAAACATTGAGAAGGTGTGCGCACCGAGGTGCCCACCCTGGCGAAGGTGCACGCGAGGTGCGCACCCGGGGCAAACCGGGCTCCGACTTCGTGCACGCCGCACCTTGGAGCACACTTCGGAGCGCTCCTTGGTGCGCACCAGGGCGCGCAACCCAGCCGAGGTGCCCACCCCGGCGAAGGTGCACGCGAGGTGCGCACCCGGGGCAAACCGGGCTCCGACTTCGTGCACGCCATGGTGCCCACCGCGGCGAAGGTGCACGCGAGGTGCGCACCCGGGGCAAACCGGGCTCCGACTTCGTGCACGCCGCACCTTGGAGCACACTTCGGAGCGCTCCTTGGTGCGCACCATGGTGCCCACCAGGGCGCGCAACCCCGCCGAAGGTGCACGCGAGGTGCGCACCCGGGGCAAACCGGGCTCCGACTTCGTGCACGCCGCACCTTGGAGCACACTTCGGAGCGCTCCTTGGTGCGCACCATGGTGCCCACCAGGGCGCGCAACCCCGCCGAAGGTGCACGCGAGGTGCGCACCCGGGGCAAACCGGGCTCCGACTTCGTGCACGCCATGGTGCGCACCGCGGCGAAGGTGCGCACCCGGGGCAAACCGGGCTCCGACTTCGTGCACGCCGCACCTTGGAGCACACTTCGGAGCGCTCCTTGGTGCGCACCAGGGCGCGCAACCCAGCCGAGGTGCCCACCCCGGCGAAGGTGCACGCGAGGTGCGTACCCGGGGCAAACCGGGCTCCGACTTCGTGCACGCCGCACCTTGGAGCACACTTCGGAGCGCTCCTTGGTGCGCACCATGGTGCCCACCAGGCCGCGCAACCCAGCCAAGGTGTGCGCACCAAGGTGCACGCGAGGTGCGCACCCGGGGCAAACCGGGGTCCGACTTCGTGCACGCCGCACCTTGGAGCACACATCGGGGCGCTCCCGGGTTCGCACCGGCGTTGCGCACCGTGGTGGGCACCTCGGAGCACACCAAGGTGGGCAGCGAGGTGCGCACCTTTGATGCGATGCCTTCACTAATTTCCATAAAAGGCAAAAAAAAAACGAGATTTTAAAATTTCCGTTTTGAAAGATAGTGAGAAAAAGGGAATGCTGGTGCCATCTTGAGCCCGCCCTGGTGCGCAGCCCAGCCAAGGTGTGCGCACCAAGGTGCCCACCCTGGCGAAGGTGCGCGCCCGGGCAATTAACCCAACTTCCAACTTCGCGCGCGCCAGGGTGGGAGCGCACCCAACAACCGGGCCTGGGAAGAGCCAATGCGAGAAACCCCACCAAACGCTCTGACAAAAAAAGAGGGGGCGCTCCAGTAACCCCGCTTCGGAGCGCACCCTGGGCAAACCCAGCCAAGGTGCCCACCCCGGCCAAGGTGCAGGCGAGGTGCGCACCCGGGGCAAACCGGGCTCCGACAACGTGCACGCCGCACCTTGGAGCACACTTCGTAGCGCTCCCGGGTGCGCACCTCAGAGCACACCAAGGTGGGCAGCGAGGTGCGCACCTTTGATGCGCTGCCTTCACTAATTTCCAGAAAAGGCAAAAAAAAAAGGAGATTTTAAAATTTCCGTTTTGAAAGATAGTGAAAAAAACGGAACGCGCGTGCCATCTTGAGCCCGCCCTGGTGCGCAGCCCAGGTAAGGTGCCCACCCTGGCAAAGGTGCGCACCCGGGCAATTAACCCTACTTCCGACTTCGTGCGCGCCAGGGTGGCAACCGGGCCTCGGAAGAGCCAATGCGAGAAACCCCACCAAACGCTCCGACAAAAAAAGAGGCGGCGCTCCAATAACCCCGCTTCGGAGCGCAGCCGGGGCAAACCCAGCCAAGGTGCCCACCCCGACGAAGGTGCACGCGAGGTGCGCACCCGGGGCAAACCGGGCTCCGACAACGTGCACGCAGCACCTTGGAGCACACTTCGAAGCACTCCCGGGTGCCCACCGGCGTTGCGCACCGTGGTGGGCAGCGAGGTGCGCACCTTTGATGCGCTGCCTTCACTAATTTCCAGAAAAAGGCAAAAAAAAATGAGATTTTAAAATTTCCGTTTTGAAAGATAGTGAAAAAAAAGGAACGCGGGTGCCATCTTGAGCCCGCCCTGGTGCGCAGCCCAGGCAAGGCATGCGCACCAAGGTGCCCACCCGAGGTGCACACCCGGGGCAAACCGGGCTCCGACTTCGTGCAGGCCGCATCTTGGAGCACACTTCGGAGCGCTCCTTGGTGCGCACCATGGTGCCCACCAGGGCGCGCAACCCAGCCAAGGTCTGCACACCAAGGTGCCCACCCCGGCGAAGGTGCACGCGAGGTGCGCACCCGGGGCAAACCGGGCTCCGACTTCGTGCACGCCATGGTGCCCACCGCGGCGAAGGTGCACGCGAGGTGCGCACCCGGGGCAAACCGGGCTCCGACTTCGTGCACGCCGCACCTTGGAGCACACTTCGGAGCGCTCCTTGGTGCGCACCATGGTGCCCACCAGGGCGCGCAACCCAGCCAAGGTGTGCGCACCAAGGTGCACGCGAGGTGCGCACCCGGGGCAAACCGGGGTCCGACTTCGTGCACGCCGCACCTTGGAGCACACATCGGAGCGCTCCCAGGTTCGCACCAGCGTTGCGCACCTTTGATGCGCTGCCTTCACTAATTTCCAGAAAAGGCAAAAAAAAACGAGATTTTAAAATTTCCGTTCTGAAAGATAGT
>NW_026728979.1:310000-330000 GCF_030272615.1 Cryptomeria japonica | reverse complement strand
GGTGTGAGGTTACGGATGCAGCATTGATAGCAATCGAGGTGTGAGGCGAAGGATGCAGAAGTGAGAGCCGAGGGATGTAGCAGAGATAGCAATCGGGGTGTGTGATGCAGAAGAGATAGCAATCGAGGTGTGCGGTGGGAAGGGCCCAGCAGCCAGAATGCATGAAGCGACGGATGAAGCAGTGATGACAACCGGGCTGTGAGGAGAGGAGGGATGCAGCCAAGAAAGCAATCAGGGCTCGAGGCAAGGGATGCATCAAGGATAGCAATCATGTTGTGAGGCGAGATTCCAAAGGCTAAACGTGAGAGGCTGCAGGGTCGACTCAGAGAGGTCTATGCATGTGAGAGGCTGAAAGCAAGGTCGACTCGGAGCGGTCTATGCATCGGGCGCGCTTGGGGCGACTACCAGTGCCAACCCCTTATCCCGCGACGCGTCCGACAAAGAGAACGTTCCAAGGCGGCAGAGGAGGTTACCAGCCGAAGGATGCAGTAGCAATAACAGGTATAGTTCCGCGGCGGCCGAGAAGACTCACCGCATAGGAATCGGGATGCGAGGCGAGGGATGCGGCGGGAAGGCCCCGACGGCTAAACGGAAGAGGCTGCAGGGCCGCCTCGGAATGGTCCAAGCATCGGATGCGATTGGGACGACTACCAGTGCCAACCCCTTATCCCGCGATGCGTCCGATACACAGATAGTTCCAAGGCGGCCGAGGAGCCTCACCGCATATCAATCGGGGTGCGAGGCGAGGGATGGGGCGGGAAGGCCCCAACGGCTAGACGGAAGAGGCTTCAGGGCCACCTCGGAATGGTCCAAGCATCGGACGCGCTTGGGGCGACTGCCAGTGCCAACCCCTTATCCCGCGATGCGTCCGATACACAGATGGTTCCAAGGCGGCCGAGGAGCCTCACCGCATAGCAATCGGGGGTGCGAGGCGAGGGATGGGGCGGGAAGGCCCCAACGGCTAGACGGAAGAGGCTTCAGGGCCGCCTAGGAATGGTCCAAGCATCGGACACGCTTGGGGCGAATACCAGTGACAGCCCCCTATCCCGCGATGCGTCCGATACGAAGATGGTTCCAAGGCGGCCGAGGAGCCTCACCGCATAGCAATCGGGGTGCGAGGTAGGGGATGCGGCGAGATGGCCCCAACGGCTAGACGGAAGAGGCCACAGGGCCGCGTCGGAATAGTCCAAGCATCGGACGCGCTTGGGGCGACTACCAGTGACAACCCCTTATCCCGCGATGCGTCCGATACGAAGATAGTTCCAAGGCGGCCGAGGAGCCTCACCGCATAGCAATCGGGGTGCGAGGTGGGGGATGCGGCGAGATGGCCCCAACGGCTAGACGGAAGAGGCTGCAGGGCCGCCTCGGAATAGTCCAAGCATCGGACGCGCTTGGGGCCACTACCAGTGACAACCCCTTATCCCGCAATGCGTCCGATACGAAGATAGTTCCAAGGCGGCCGAAGAGCCTCACCGCATAGCAATCGGGGTGCGAGGTGGGGGATGCGGCGAGATGGCCCCAACGGCTAGACGGAAGAGGCCACAGGGCCGCCTCGGAATAGTCCAAGCATCGGACGCGCTTGGGGCGACTACCAGTGACAACCCCTTATCCCGCGATGCGTCCGATACGAAGATAGTTCCCAGGCGGCCGAGGAGCCTCACCGCATAGCAATCGGGGTGCGAGGCGAGGGATGCGGCGAGATGGCCCCAAAGGCTAGACGGAAGAGGCTGCAGGGCTGCCTCGGAATAGTCCAAGCATCGGACGCGCTTGGGGCGACTACCACTGCCAACCCCTTATCCCGCGATGCGTCCGATACACAGATAGTTCCGAGGCGGCCGAGGAGGTGGGGGATGCAGCGAGATGGCCCCAACGGCTAGACGGAAGAGGCTGCAGGGCCGCCTCGGAATAGTCCAAGCATCGGACGCGCTTGGGGCGACTACCAGTGACAACCCCTTATCCCGCGATGCGTCCGATACACAGATAGTTCCGAGGCGGCCAAGGAGCCTCACCGCATAGCAATCGTGGTGCGAGGTGGGGGATGCGGCGAGATGGCCCCAACGGCTAGACGGAAGAGGCTGCAGGGCCGCCTCGGAATGGTCCAAGCATCGGATGCGCTTGGGGCGACTACCACTGCCAACCCCTTATCCCGCGATGCGTCCGATACACAGATAGTTCCAAGGCGGCCGAGGAGCCTCACAGCATAGCAATCAGGGTGCGAGGCGAGGGATGCGGCGAGAAAGCCCCAACGGCTAGAGGGAAGAGGCTTCAGGTCCGCCTCGGAATGGTCCAAGCATCGGACGCGCTTGGGGCGACTACCAGTGACAACCCCTTATCCCGCGACGCGTCCGATACACAGATAGTTCCAAGGCGGCCGAGGAGCCTCACCGCATAGCAATCGGGGTGCGAGGCGAGGGATGCGGCGAGAAGGACCCAACGGCTACACGGAAGAGGCTTCGGGGCCGCCTCGGAATGGTCCAAGCATCGGACGCGCTTGGGGCGACTACCAGTGACAACCCCTTATCCCGCGACGCGTCCGATACACAGATAGTTCCAAGGCGGCCGAGGAGCCTCACCGCATAGCAATCGGGGTGCGAGGCGAGGGATGCGGCGAGAAGGACCCAACGGCTACACGGAAGAGGCTTCGGGGCCGCCTCGGAATGGTCCAAGCATCGGACGCGCTTGGGGCGACTACCAGTGACAACCCCTTATCCCGCGACGCGTCCGATACACAGATAGTTCCAAGGCGGCCGAGGAGCCTCACCGCATAGCAATCGGGGTGCGAGGCGAGGGATGCGGCGAGAAGGACCCAACGGCTAGACGGAAGAGGCTTCGGGTCCGCCTCGGAATGGTCCAAGCATCGGACGCGCTTGGGGCGACTACCAGTGACAACCCCTTATCCCGCGACGCGTCCGATACACAGATAGTTCCAAGGCGGCCGAGGAGCCTCACCGCATAGCAATCGGGGTGCGAGGCGAGGGATGCGGCGAGAAGGACCCAACGGCTAGACGGAAGAGGCTTCGGGTCCGCCTCGGAATGGTCCAAGCATCGGACGCGCTTGGGGCGACTACCAGTGACAACCCCTTATCCCGCGACGCGTCCGATACACAGATAGTTCCAAGGCGGCCGAGGAGCCTCACCGCATAGCAATCGGGGTGCGAGGCGAGGGATGCGGCGAGAAGGACCCAACGGCTAGACGGAAGAGGCTTCGGGTCCGCCTCGGAATGGTCCAAGCATCGGACGCGCTTGGGGCGACTACCAGTGACAACCCCTTATCCCGCGACGCGTCCGATACACAGATAGTTCCGAGGCGGCCGAGGAGCCTCACCGCATAGCAATCGGGGTGCGAGGCGAAGGATGCGGCGAGAAGGACCCAACGGCTAGACGGAAGAGGCTTCGGGTCCGCCTCGGAATGGTCTAAGCATCGGACGCGCTTGGGGCGACTACCAGTGACAACCCCTTATCCCGCGACGCGTCCGATACACAGATAGTTCCAAGGCGGCCGAGGAGCCTCACCGCATAGCAATCGGGGTGCGAGGCGAGGGATGCGGCGAGAAGGACCCAACGGCTAGACGGAAGAGGCTTCAGGGCCGCCTCGGAATGGTCCAAGCATCGAACGCGCTTGGGGCGACTACCAGTGACAACCCCTTATCCCGCGACGCGTCCGATACACAGATAGTTCCGAGGCGGCCGAGGAGCCTCACCGCATAGCAATCGGGGTGCGAGGCGAGGGATGCGGCGAGAAGGACCCAACGGCTAGACGGAAGAGGCTTCAGGGCCGCCTCGGAATGGTCCAAGCATCGGACGCGCTTGGGGCGACTACCAGTGACAACCCCTTATCCCGCGACGCGTCCGATACACAGATAGTTCCGAGGCGGCCGAGGAGCCTCACCGCATAGCAATCGGGGTGCGAGGCGAGGGATGCGGCGAGAAGGACCCAACGGCTAGACGGAAGAGGCTTCAGGGCCGCCTCGGAATGGTCCAAGCATCGGACGCGCTTGGGGCGACTACCAATGACAACCCCTTATCCCGCGACGCGTCCGATACACAGATAGTTCCGAGGCGGCCGAGGAGCCTCACCGCATAGCAATCGGGGTGCGAGGCGAGGGATGCGGCGAGAAGGACCCAACGGCTAGACGGAAGAGGCTTCAGGGCCGCCTCGGAATGGTCCAAGCATCGGACGCGCTTGGGGCGACTACCAGTGACAACCCCTTATCCCGCGACGCGTCCGATACACAGATAGTTCCGAGGCGGCCGAGGAGCCTCACCGCATAGCAATCGGGGTGCGAGGCGAGGGATGCGGCGAGAAGGACCCAACGGCTAGACGGAAGAGGCTTCAGGGCCGCCTCGGAATGGTCCAAGCATCGGACGCGCTTGGGGCGACTACCGTTGCCAACCCCTTATCCCGCGATGCGTCTGATACACAGATAGTTCCGAGGCGGCCGAGGAGCCTCACCGCATAGCAATCGGGTTGCGAGGCAGATTATTGGGAAGGGAACCCCCTGGGATGCGGCTCAAGCAGTGCCCAAAGGGACTGGAATGCGGAATCACATCGAGAGACCCAAATGCTATACGAGGGCTCAAATCGAATTATCGATTTGGCCACGACATGGACGCATCGGAACGACTACCTTTGCCGAACCACTCGCAATTGCATCCATACCGAAACCAATAGACATTTCCGTTAGAGCCCTCGCATAGCATTCGGGAATCTCGCATGCCCCTCTAAATCGACCAATGCTGGCGCTCAATGAAAATCCGAGCGCTACCACCGTTCGAGCGCCAGCATTGGTCGAGTTAGAGGGGCACGGGGGAGAATGCTCCAGTCAACACCTCCCCTATATAAGTTATTTGTCCGATTCTCGCACAACCGTAGTCTGCCTCGTCGAATCAAACAACGGTCCCAGATTCCGACTTCCGTTCCGTAGAGACCCAAAAGCTAGATGGAGGCTCGCAAGAAAGAGAGTCGGCGCATAGCAATCGGGTTTCTCGAACGTTTAGGGACCGAGCTCACTTGCGGATAGGGCAAAATCCGCCAAGCAACCCAAAAGCTAGACGGGGGCTCGAATCGAATCGCCTAGGCGGCCACAACAACGACGTGTTGGATCGACTACCAGTGCCAAACCATTCAGCAAGACTAGTCTGTGTCGAGGCCGGATAGAGATTCTCAGAGAGCGCCCGCATAGCATTTAGGAGACCTGCCGCGTCCCTCACACTCGACAAATGGTGGTGCACGTTTATAAATCCGAGCGATCCCAACCCTTTCAAGCACCAACATCGGTCGAGATAGAGGGGCACGGAGGGGGCTGCGTGAGACAACACAGTCCCCTATATAAGTTATTTGTCCGATTCTCACACATCCGAAGAATGGTCATCAAATCGGACAACAGCCCAAACTTCCGACTTCCGTCCCAGAAAGCCCAAGAGCTATCTAAAACGTTCATGGCCGGAACTCGATCGCGGCTATACCAGTCCGCCAAGCAACCCAAAAGCTAGACTGGAGCTCTAGTCGAATCACCTCTGTGGCCATTGCAAGGACGTGTTGGAGCGACTACCATTGCCGAACCATTCCGCAGGTCGAGTCCATACCAAGGCCGCATAGAGATTCACGATGAGCTCCTGCATAGCAATCAGGAGACTTGCCGTGTCCATCACAATCGATAAATCCTGGTGCAAGATTTTTGCATCCGAGCGCTCCAACCAGTCGAGCACCAGCATCAATCGACATAAACGGGCACGGGGGGAGGATGCTCGAGAACACTACCTCCCCTGTAACGGGTCTGCATTGGGCAGAATACTTGCACAGTTTTTGGATCGGGTCCAGCCTTAGTGGGGTTCCATTTTGCATCGGAACTCTTTCTTTTGCATAGCCGACATGGAATTGGTGTTTCACACAGCCGACTTAATTCATTTCATCGGCGGGGCCGATATGTTTTATTTCTTTGGCGGGGGCCGACATGGGACTTGGCCGATGTTCTTCTTAGCGCGGACTTAACTCATATGAGTCCGGACCTATATGGGCGCTAATTTTCCATTGGCGGGATTCCTTTTGGGCCGGCCCTATCCGCCCAACGGCTCTTTTATTTGGGTCCGACCCTCCAGTATATAAGATGAGCGGGATGCTCATTCTTGGCAAGGGAAGCAAGCAGAGGCAGATTCAGAATCAGGATCATCAGCGATCAAGCATTCGGCAGCGAGCAGACGAGCAAACAGATGCGAGTCTTCGGCGTCGCAAGTCTGAGTGCGAGTATTGCAGCGAGGGACTTTATTGCTCAGGCGAGCATTGGGGTCTTGTGACTTGGCGATCTGGCACCTCGAGGAGCTAACTGGTTCTCCTCTCGAGCGAGCCGATCCCAGTCTGAGTCGAAGGGACTCTTTGTAACTTGTCCGAGTCAGATTGGCTGGCTGGGCAATCCATTTGGGGGCGACCGGTATTTCTCAATACCGAGTTCTATCCAGCATTGTAATCTTTGAGGATAATAATAAAGGATATGGGCACCTCGCCCCACCTTTGAATGTTGTGTTGTCTATTTTATTCCGCATTGCATCGTATCCTTTTATGCATTCTGGGAGCAAGTCGATCTGCATTTTCATTGTGCATTCCGCTTTAGCGCAATATTGGAAGGGACGAGGCGTAGGCCGAAGGTCTCTGACCTTGAACGGATCCGAGTCGGGTCGGGACTTGTCGGTGCCGCACAGGCTTAACTCCCAAAGCCCGTGACAGTTGGTATCAGAGCTTCGGATCAGATCCGGGGCTGTGCAGATCGAAAGATGGCAGATACAGATAGTCAGCATGAAGTGGAGGTCGTGCAACCTGAGAGTAAGGCTGCGAAGGTGTCTTCGAAGGGGAAAGATCCGAAGCACCGCGATTGGCTCCAAGACCATGAAAATCGACTCGAGGACTTGGAACAGTCCGACCTCGAGGAGCGCATGACGGCAGAGTGGTCGAAGCTGGCGGAACAGATAGAGTCTTTGAGGGAAGAGATCCGCTTCCTCAAAGAGGGGCAACAGATCTTCCATTCGTTGTTGCAGGGAGGAACGCATGGTTCTAAGGCAACTCGAGTTGGAACTTATGACGGTGAGCGCGATGACAAGGCACTTGATAATTTCTTCTGGGATGTTGAGGAGTACCTGTCGTGTGCACCGAAGACGTCTGATGAGGCACAGGTCAAGGATATTGCAACATACCTTACCGGCAGTGCGAAGCTGTGGTGGCGAACGCATCAGGCAGATGAACGCGCTGGGAAGACGGTGAAACCGATCAAGTCCTGGGCTGACTTGAAGGCAGCGCTTCATGATCAATTCCGACCTGGGAATTCGGATTGGATCATCCGATCCAGGTTCGATGAACTCAAGCATACTGGCACTATTCGAGAGTATGTCAAGGCATTTCAGGTGTTGGATTTGGAATGCACCAAGTTGAGCGACTTCGAGAAGTTATTCCTCTTCACTAAGGGTCTGCAACCCTGGGCGAAGGATGAGCTGAGGAGACAGAAAGTTCAGACTTTGGCCGAGGCGATCACAGTTGCGGATGGGCTGCTCGATTATAAGGGCGATGCAGCTAGGGGCTTTGGTGGAGCTCGAACAGACTACAAGAAGAACTTCCGCCGGAAAGAGAAGAAGGGAGGCGGACCTCCTTCTGATCCTAACGGCGAGCCCAGGAAGAAGAAACCGAAGAAGTCGAATGGAGAAGGCAACCCGAAGAAGAAAGATCACACACAGACTGAGAAGAAGAAGGATCGTGATCCAGGGTGTTTCATCTGTGGCAAAGATGATCACTGGGCACGGAGCTGTCCAGATCGGAGTAGGATCAACGCGCTGTTGTTCGAGGAGAAGAAGTTGCCCGCAATGAGCACCTTGCAACTCCTGAATGCAGTGCAACATTCTACCGAAGTGGCCGATAAGCACGAGTTGTGTTTTGTGGAGACTTTCTTTGGCAACAAGAAGGTGCTAGCTATGGTGGATTCAGGTGCCACCCACAACTACATCTCCGCATCCCGAGCGAAGAAGCTTGGACTCAAGATCAAGCCCACTACAAATCAGTTCAAGGCGGTGACCGCACCCGCGCAGCAGGTGAGCGGTGAGATCCATAAGGAAGTCATCCGAGTTGGGTCGTGGCAGGGTGTGCTTGATTTGATCGCCATTGGAATGAATGAGTTCGATCTCATACTCGGGCAGGAGTTCTTGAGGTCGGCATCAGCAGCTGTGGTGCCACACTTGAGCTGTTTGCTGATATTGGATCCGAGCAGACCAAGTATGGTTCCGATGATGAAGAGCGTGGAACAGGATCTCCTGTTGAATGCGCTCAGTGCTAAGCAGGTTGGCAAGGGAAGGCGGGAGGAGTTGTTTTTGGCCGCACTGATTGGAGATTGGGATGAAGGAGAGTCGTCAGGACCCTCTAACACCTCGGCGATCCAGGATGTGTTGTCCGAGTTTGCGGATGTTATGCCAGACCAGCTCCCAGCTGTGTTACCACCGAGGAGGCACGTTGATCACAGGATCGAACTGGAGTCAGGGGCAAGACCACCAGCGAAGGCTCCTTATCGACTCTCCGCACCAGAGATGGAAGAGTTGAGGAAGCAGTTGGCAGAGCTCGCTGAGGCAGGATACTTGCGTCCCTCCAGATCACCTTATGCTGCTCCAGTATTGTTCCAGCGCAAGAAGGATGGAAGCCTTGGGATGTGTGTGGACTATCGAGCTTTGAACAAGCTCACCATCAAGAACAAGTATCCGTTACCTCTCATAGCGGATAGCTTTGATCGACTGGTCGACGCAAGAGTGTTCACCAAGTTGGACCTGAGGCAGGGTTACTATCAGATCAGGATCGCGCCAGGTGATGAGGAGAAGACCGCGATCACGACGAGGTATGGTAGCTATGAATTCTTGGTTATGCCTTTTGGTCTCACTAACGCTCCTGCAACCTTCAGCACCTTGATGAACGATGTGTTTCGCTCATTATTGGACAAGTGCGTTGTTGTGTATCTGGATGACATTTTGGTATACAGTCGAGACATGGAGGAACACAAGCGGCACCTTCAGGAGGTGTTTGCTTTGTTGAGAGAACATCAGCTGTTCGCAAAGAAGGAAAAGTGTGCTTTTGCGCAGGAGGAAGTGCCGTTTCTGGGCCATATTCTTGGTCATGGCCAGATCCGACCAGACCCGGAGAAGCTTCAGGCAATCCGAGACTGGGAGCCGCTTCGCAATGTGCATGAGGTGAGACAGTTCCTTGGTTTAGCTAACTACTATCGCAAGTTTGTAGCAGGCTATTCCCGGATTGCGAGCCCCTTGACGGATCTGTTGAAGAAGGACCGCGGATGGAAATGGGGCGATAAGCAGCAGACAGCATTTGAGTTGCTGAAAAGAGTTTTGATAGAGAGATCAGCTCTTACTGTACCGAACCGGGGCGAGACGACATCGAAGGATGTCTTGCTTGGCCTGTATGAGTTCGAAAGGATTAGGCGGGACAAAACAAAGCAGCCAAAGGAACCGTTGGGGAACGACTTCCTTACCAACACTCGAACCACCAGTCTTTTGTTCCGACGACTGAGAGGAGGCTCAGCCCGACTTTATGTGGATTTCGAGATCTTGACAGGGTCCGCCGAGTTGCCAGACATCTACTCGGAGGTAGACATCTTGGATAGATGGGAGAACAGCGGAGTCATCTCCTTGAGAGATTTGCTAGTTCTCGGTTCTGGAGGAGAATTTCGATCGGAAGACTACCCCCGTGCATCCGAGCTCGTGGCAAGTTGTTCGGAAGCTTTGCAACGTTGGGTCTGGATGGAACAGCCAGAAGCCAAGGCAGATCCTTTCAGCGCCAAACTGGATCAGTTGACGGAATTGTTGGCACACAAGTTTGTTTGCAAGCCGGTAGGAGCAGAGCCGCAGGGGTTGGCCTGCTTGGACGATGTTAAGATCGTCGCAGCTAGGGAAGTCATGAATCAAGACATTCCCGAGGTGAGCACCAAGATGAGATTGGGCACCTTACGTTTGATAAACCAGCATGCGAATGATGAAGAAGAATCCCGACCTACCCGGGATGTCATGGCTAGAGGAGGTGGATCGCAGGGCGATGTCACTTCTCCTGAACAGGCACAGGCAGGAAGTTTCACTTCAGCATCCCTCACTTTCAGGAGACAAGAAGGGGGACCTGTTCAGTTACACATTGATACCTTTCCAGACTTCATTGGGTTCAATGAGGCTCTTTGTGAAGATGATATCTTCACCACTTGGGATCGACAGGGAATAATCCGTTATGGCGACTTGATGTCGATCGGAGGTAGCACCAATCTATCCGACGAAAAGAGTACTCGGAAATCCTTGGAAATCATGGCGAGTTGTTCTGAGGCCGTGGATCACTGGACCTGGGAGGAACATGAGACAAGGCCGTATGAACCACTTTGGGACAGATTGCTTCGTCTACCCGGCGAAGTCTTTGGTCCAGATGACGAAGATCTGATAAGAAATATTCCGAACAGAGGCCCGGCGAATGTGTTGGACAATCCGGACCGCAGAGTCAGCCAGGTCCTTGCAATGCGAACACGAGGAGGAGGCAAGAACGGCATCCGTGAGTTCTTGGTGATGTTCGAAGGACAGGGACGCGACTCCGCTTCCTGGGAACGCAGTGAGTCGTTATGGCGAGACGAGGAGATAATCATGGAATTCCTCTCCAGGAGGAACCCGCCCAGACAGGAGTAGATTTCTGGGTCAATGCCTCCCAGTGCTTTGTGCAGGGGTGCTGGCGTCGAGGGCGCCGCCACTAGTTTAGTGGGGGAGGATGTAACGGGTCTGCATTGGGCAGAATACTTGCACAGTTTTTGGATCGGGTCCAGCCTTAGTGGGGTTCCATTTTGCATCGGAACTCTTTCTTTTGCATAGCCGACATGGAATTGGTGTTTCACACAGCCGACTTAATTCATTTCATCGGCGGGGCCGATATGTTTTATTTCTTTGGCGGGGGCCGACATGGGACTTGGCCGATGTTCTTCTTAGCGCGGACTTAACTCATATGAGTCCGGACCTATATGGGCGCTAATTTTCCATTGGCGGGATTCCTTTTGGGCCGGCCCTATCCGCCCAACGGCTCTTTTATTTGGGTCCGACCCTCCAGTATATAAGATGAGCGGGATGCTCATTCTTGGCAAGGGAAGCAAGCAGAGGCAGATTCAGAATCAGGATCATCAGCGATCAAGCATTCGGCAGCGAGCAGACGAGCAAACAGATGCGAGTCTTCGGCGTCGCAAGTCTGAGTGCGAGTATTGCAGCGAGGGACTTTATTGCTCAGGCGAGCATTGGGGTCTTGTGACTTGGCGATCTGGCACCTCGAGGAGCTAACTGGTTCTCCTCTCGAGCGAGCCGATCCCAGTCTGAGTCGAAGGGACTCTTTGTAACTTGTCCGAGTCAGATTGGCTGGCTGGGCAATCCATTTGGGGGCGACCGGTATTTCTCAATACCGAGTTCTATCCAGCATTGTAATCTTTGAGGATAATAATAAAGGATATGGGCACCTCGCCCCACCTTTGAATGTTGTGTTGTCTATTTTATTCCGCATTGCATCGTATCCTTTTATGCATTCTGGGAGCAAGTCGATCTGCATTTTCATTGTGCATTCCGCTTTAGCGCAATATTGGAAGGGACGAGGCGTAGGCCGAAGGTCTCTGACCTTGAACGGATCCGAGTCGGGTCGGGACTTGTCGGTGCCGCACAGGCTTAACTCCCAAAGCCCGTGACATCCCCTATATAAGTTATTTGTCCGATTCTCAAGCAGCCGAAGTCTGGTCATCGAATCGGGTCAAAGACCACAACTTCCGACTTTACCCACAATGCAAGTCATCGAATCGAACATCGGCCCCCGAGTCGGACTCCATGCGTATGTCAGGTCATCGGACCCAAATTCCGCCTTCCTGCGCATGGCGGGCCATCAATATCAACTCGGTCATCGGACCCAAACTCCGCCTTTTTGCGTATGGCACGCCTTCAAATCGGTCATCGGACCCAAATTCCGCCTTCCTGTGCATGGCGGGCCATCAACATCAACTCGGTCATCGGACCCAAATTCCGCCTTTCTGCGCATGGCACGCCATCAACTCGGTCATCGGACCCAAATTCCGCCTTCCTGCGCATGGCAGGTCATCGGACACAAATTCAGACCTCGCCAATATGCCTACGTATCGAATCGGTCATCGGACCCAACTTCCGACTTCATCCATACTGTAGGGTCTTTGAGGTTGGCGCGGTGCGCTCAACCCAGGGAGTCGACCCATCGAAGCATACACCTCCCCTATATAAGCTATTTGTCCGATTCCCACACCTGTGTAGTTTGCACCTCTGACCAGGACATCGACCCCAACTTCCGAACTCGACTGCAACGACGGCACCAGCGCCTTGGTGCGCACCTTGCGACGCACAGTCCCAACATTCGCCTTCCTGCACATGGCAGGTCATCGGACCCAAATTCCGACCTCGCGAGTATGCCTACATATCGAATCGGTCATCGGACCCAACTTCCGACTTCATCCATACCGTAGGGTCTTTGAGGTTGGCGCGGTGCGCTCAACCCGGGGAGTCGACCCAACGAAGCATACACCTCCCCTATATAAGCTATTTGTCCGATTCCCACACCTGTGTAGTTTGCACCTCCGATCAAGACATCGACCCCAACTTCCGAACTCGCCTCCAACGACCGAACCAGCGCCTTGGTGCGCACCTTGCAACGCACAGTGCCAACATTCGCCTTCCTGCACGTGGCAGGTCATCGGACCCAAATTCCGACCTCGCGAGTATGCCTACATATCGAATCGGTCATCGGACCCAACTTCCGACTTCATCCATACCGTAGGGTCTTTGAGGTTGGCGCGGTGCGCTCAACCCGGGGAGTCGACCCAACGAAGCATACACCTCCCCTATATAAGCTATTTGTCCGATTCCCACACCTGTGTAGCTTGCACCTCCGATCAGGACATCGACCCCAACTTCCGAACTCGACTAAAAAGACCGCACCAGCGCCTTGGTGTGCACCTTGCAACGCACAGTGTCAACATTCGCCTTCCTGCACATGGCAGGTCATCGGACCCAAATTCCGACCTCATGAGCATACCTACTAATCGAATTGGTCATCGGACCCAACTTCCGACTTCATCCATACCGTAGGGTCTTTGAGGTTGGCGCGGTGCGCTCAACCTGGGGAGTCGACCCATCGAAGCATACACCTCCCCTATATAAGCTATTTGTCCGATTCCGACACCTGTGTAGTTTGCACCTCCGCTCAGGACATCGACCCCAACTTCCGAACTCGCCTGCAACGACCGAACCAGCGCCTTGGTGCGCACCAAAAGTGCGCACTTTTGGAGGGCACTTTTGTGCGCTCCAAAGGTGCGCACTTTTGGAGGGCACTTTTCTGCGCTCCAAAGGTGCGCACTTTTGGAGGGCACTTTTTGGAGGGCACTTTTCTGCGCTCCAAAGGTGCGCACTTTTGGAGGGCACTTTTTGGAGGGCACTTTTCTGCGCTCCAAAGGTGCGCACTTTTGGAGGGCACTTTTTGGAGGGCACTTTTCTGCGCTCCAAAGGTGCGCACTTTTGGAGGGCACTTTTTGGAGGGCACTTTTCTGCGCTCCAAAGGTGCGCACTTTTGGAGGGCACTTTTTGGAGGGCACTTTTCTGCGCTCCAAAGGTGCGCACTTTTGGAGGGCACTTTTCTGCGCTCCAAAGGTGCGCACTTTTGGAGGGCACTTTTTGGAGGGCACTTTTCTGCGCTCCAAAGGTGCGCACTTTTGGAGGGCACTTTTCTGCGCTCCAAAGGTGCGCACTTTTGGAGGGCACTTTTTGGAGGGCACTTTTCTGCGCTCCAAAGGTGCGCACTTTTGGAGGGCACTTTTGTGCACTCCAAAGGTGCGCACTTTTGGAGGGCACTTTTCCTGTGCTCCAAAGGTGCACACCTAGGTGAGCACCTTCGACCACACCTTGTAGCACACCAAACTCTGACTTTCGACTTCATCCGCAATGCAGGGTCTTTGAGGTTGGCGCAATGCGCACAACCAGGGGAGTCGACCCATCAAACCCAACACCTCCCCTATATAAGCTATTTGTCTGATTCTCATACATGCGTAGCCTGCAGGAGCAATTAGGACATCGACCCCAACTTTCGGCTTCTAAACGAAAACAAGGTCTTTGAGGTTGGTGTAATGCGAACAACTAGGGGAGTCAACCCATCAAACCCAACACCTCCCCTATATAAGCTATTTGTCTGATTCTCATACATGTGTAGTCTACAGGAGCAATTAGGACATCGACCCCAACTTTTGACTTCTTAACGAAAACAAGGTCTTTGAGGTTGACGTAATGCGCACAACCAGGGGAGTCGACCCATCAAACCCAACACCTCCCCTATATAAGCTATTTGTCCGATTCTCATACATGTGTAGCCTGCAGGAGCCATTAGGACATTGACCCCAACTTTTGACTTCTTAACGAAAACAAGGTCTTTGAGGTTGGCGTAATGCGCACAACCAAGGGAGTTGACCCATCAAACCCAACACCTCCCCTATATAAGCTATTTGTCTGATTCTCATACATGTGTAGCCTGCAACAACGATTAGGACATCCACCCCAACTTCTGAATTCGTCTGCGTTGACCGCACCAAAGGTGCACGCCTTGGTGCTCACCAAAATCCGACTTCCGACTTCTTCTGCTATGCGGGGTCTTTGAGGTTGGCGCAGTGCGCACAACCAGGGGAGTCAACCCACCGAATGCAACACCTCCCCTATATAAGCTATTTGTCTGATTCTCATACATGCGTAGACTGCAGCAATGATTAGGACATCCACCCCAACTTTTGACTTCTTAAACAAGACAGGGTCTTTGAAGTTGGTGCAGTGCACACAACCAGGGGAGTCGACCCATCAAACGCAACACCTCCCCTATATAAAGCTATTTGTCCGATTCTCATACGTGTAGTCTGCAGCAGCGATTAGGACATCGACCCCAACTTCCGAATTCGTTTGCATTGACCGCACCAAAGGTGCACGCCTTGGTGTGCACCCTGGAGTGCACTTTGGTGCTCACCTCGGTGCACACTTTGGTGTGCACCTCGGTGTGCACCAAAGGTGCGCACCTTGGAGCGCACCAAAGGTGTACACTTTGGAGCGCACCACATAGGGTCTTTGAGAGGTTGGCGCAGTGCGCACACCAAGGTGGGTGTTGAGGTGCGTGCCGAGGTGGGTGGGTGCTAGGGTGCGCTCCATGGTGGGTGCCAGGGTGGGTGCGTGCTAGGGTGGATTCCAAAGAGGGTCATAGGGTGGGTGCCAAGGTGGGTTGGTGATATAGTGGGTTCAAAGGTGGGTACTAGGGTGGGTTCCAAGGTGGGTCACAAGTTGGGTGCCAGGATGCGTGGGTGTTAGGTTGGGTGCCAAGGTGGGCTCCTGCGTGGGTGGGTGCTAGGGTGGGTTTCAAGGTGGACGCGAGGGCGGGTGCCAAGGTGGGTAACAAGTTGGGTGTTAGGATGGGTGAGTGCTAGAGTGGGTGCCAAGGTGGGTGGGTGCTAAGGTGGATGCCAAGGTGGTTCACAGGGTGGGTGGGTTCTAGGGTGAGTTCCAAGGTGGGTCACAGGTTCAGTGCTAGGGTGGGTGTCAAGGCGGGTGTCGAGGTGCCTGGGTGCTAGGGTGTGGATGCCAATGTGGGTCATAGGGTGGGTACTAGGGTGGGCTGCAATGTGGGTGCCAAGGTGGGTAACATGCTCGGTGGGTTCTAAATTGGGTGCCAGGGTGGGTGTGCACCCACCTTGCCCGAGGTGGGTGCCAAGGTGCCAGTGTGGGTGGGTGCTAAGGTGGATGCCAAGGTGGGTGAGAAGGTGGGTGATAGGTTGAGTGGTAGGATGGGTGGGTGCCAAGATGGGTCACAGGGTGGGTGCAAGGGTGGGTAGGTGCTAGGGTTGGTGTCAGGGTGGGTGGGTGCTAGGTTGGGTTCCAAGGTGGGTGCGAGGGTGAGTGTCAAGGTGGGTCACAGGTTAGGTGCTAGGATGGGTGAGTGCTAGGGTGCAAAGGTGCCAGGGTGGGTGCTAGGATGGGTCGATGCTAGGGTGAGTGGCAAGGTGGGTCCACAAGTGTCAAGGTGGGTGCCGAGGTGGGTGCCAAGTCGGCGACTGCTATGGTGGATGCCAAGGTGGGTCACGGGGTGGGTGCCAAGTTGCTAGGTTGGGTTCCAAGGTGGGTGCCAACGTGGGTGCTAGGGTGCGTGGGTTAAAGGGTGTGTCACAACGTGGGTGCCAGGATGGGTGCGCACCCACACTGGCCAAGACGGGTGCGGGTGCAAGGTTGGGTTCCAAGCCCGGTCACAGGCTGGGTGCTAGGATGGGTGGGTGCCAAGGTGGGCACCAGGGTGGGTGCACCCACCCTGGCCAAGGTGGGTCACGGGGTGGGTCCTAGGGTGGGTAACGGGGTGGGTACTAAGGTGCGTGCCAAGGTGGGTCATAGGGTGGGTGCCAAGGTGGGCACCAGGGTGGGTGTGCACCAACCCTAGCCAGGGTAGGTCACGGGGTGGTTGTCGGGGTGGGCGTCAAGGAGCCAAGGTGGGTGGCAAGTAGCCAAGTTGCGTGCCAAGGTGGGTGTCGGGGTGGGTGCCAAGGATCCAAGGTGGGTGCCAAGGAACCAAGGTGGGTGTCTGGGTGGGTGCCGAGGTGGGAGCCAGGGTGGGTCCCAAGGTGAGTGCAAAGGTGGGTGCCAGGGTCAAGGTGAGTGCCAATGTGGGTTCCAAGGTGCCAGGGTCAGGGTGAGTGCCAATGTGGGTTCAAAGGTGCTAAGTTGGGTGCGAGGTTGGGTGCGAGGGTGGGTGGGTGCCAAGGTGTGCTAGGTGGAAGCCCGGGTGGGTCGGCATCCCATGGGTGTCGAGTTGGGTGCCTGATGGGTGCTTCTTGTCAAGTTTTAGTCGTCGGGACTCATTTCGAGCCTTAGAGGTCGTTTCTTGTCCGGTTGCCCTGTCTTCGACCTGGGAACCCAATTTTGGTCCTCGGGTCCCATTTTTTTTTGTCTCGCATCCCACTTTTGGCCTGTGGCCTTTTCGGGGTCGATTCTCGTTTTGGGCATCAGAGCATGTTTCTTCTCCTAAAACCCAATATTTGTTTATTAAGTCTCGGAACACATTTTTGTTCTCGTGGACCCATCATGGGTCTTGGAACGCATTTGTGGTCCTTGGGTCCCATTTTGCATCCCGAAACTTGTGTTTTGGTGCTTGATCCCTATTTTGGGTGCCCACCTTGCACCAAGTGCGCACCCGGGGCAAACCGAGCGCCTTGGTGCACCGGGGCAAGATCGAGCGTGCACCCGAGGCGCCCCGAACATGCACCAAGGTGCACTCGGCCCACATGTGAGCGCAGGTCGTTGCGCCCGAGGTGGTGTGTGGGCACCGCGTTGCAGACGGGACACTGCACGCACACGACGCCCCCTCCAGGTGCACGCACGTAGGCCGGGCCGGGTGCACACCCGACGCCCTAGCAAGGTGCGCGCACCCGGGCAGGGCTCACACTTGGCGAACGGGGCGCACTTCGCGAGGGAGGGTGTGCACCTCGACGGGGGTGGGTGGCCGGGGTGGATTCGCACGTGGGTCGCGGTTTGCTAAGTACACACTGCGACAAGCTCATAACGGGTGCGATCATACCAGCGTTAGTGCACCGGATCCCATCAGAACTCCGCAGTTAAGCGCGCTTGGGCCGGAGTAGTACTGGGATGGGTGACCTCCCGGGAAGTCCCGGTGTTGCACCCTTTTTTAGTTTTTCGCCGGGCGTCGCAATGCTATTTGAATAAACCTTTTGCCCGTTTGCGTTCTCGTCGGGGCCGGGCCGGGCCGGGGTGCGCTGCCCGCACTACCGCGCGCGCGGGGGCGACACCGAGCGCGCACCCGAGGCGCCCCGAGCACACAGGCCACGGTGCAACCCGGGCGTTGTGCGCGCACCCCGGTGCGCCCGAGGTGCTGCGCGCGCACCCAGGTGAAATCGGTGTGCACCTCGGCCAGTGCGCGCTCGGTCGAGTCGCGCACGTTGGCCAAGGTGCACGGTGATGTTTCTTACTCTAAGGTTCCGCACCAGACGCCCGGGACAGGTGAGCGAAGCTGGGCGGGGCCGGGTGCGCGGCCGGGGCAGGTGCACGCAGCTGGAGAGAGCTTTGGAGCACACTTCGGAGCGCACCAATGATGCGCTCCATTCAAAAGTTTCCTGAAAAGGCAAAAAAAGTTGAGATTATAGAATTTCCCACTTGAGAGATTGTAAAAAAAAAAAATTTAAAATGAAGGAAACGCGGGTGCCAAGGTGTGCGCAGCCCAGCCAAGGTGTGCGCACCAAGGCGCCCACCCTGGCGAAGGTGCACGCAAGGTGCGCACCCGAGGCAAACCGGACAATTAACCCAACTTTCGACTTCGCGCGCACCTTGGAGCGCACTTCGGAGCGCTCCTTGGTGCGCACCAATCTTGGGCACCTCGGAGTGCACCATGGCGCCCACCAAGGTGCGCACCCGGGGCAAACCGAGCTCCGACTTCGTGCGCACCTTGGAGCGCACGAAAGGTGCGCACCATGGCGCCCACCAAGGTGCGCAGCCCAGCCAAGGCGTGCGCATCAAGGTGCGCACCCTGGCGAAGGTGCGCACCCGGGGCAAACCGAGCTCCGACTTCGTGCGCACCTTGGAGCGCACAAAAGGTGCGCAACCCAGCCAAGGTGTGCGCACCCCGGTCAAACCGAGCTCCGAATCGTGCGCACCAGAGGTGCACGCCATCGTGCGCACCTTGGAGCACACTTCGGAGCCCTCCTTGGTGCGCGCCGATGTTGCGCACCTCGGAGCGCACCCGGGGAAAACAATGCAATTAACCCGACTTTCGACTTCGTGGGCACCTCGGAGCGCTCTCGGGTTCGCACCTCGGAGCACACCGAGGTGCGCACCTTTGATGCGCTGCCTTCACCAATTTCCAGAAAAGGCAAGAAAACATTGAGAAGGTGTGCGCACCGAGGTGCCCACCCTGGCGAAGGTGCACGCGAGGTGCGCACCCGGGGCAAACCGGGCTCCGACTTCGTGCACGCCGCACCTTGGAGCACACTTCGGAGCGCTCCTTGGTGCGCACCAGGGCGCGCAACCCAGCCGAGGTGCCCACCCCGGCGAAGGTGCACGCGAGGTGCGCACCCGGGGCAAACCGGGCTCCGACTTCGTGCACGCCATGGTGCCCACCGCGGCGAAGGTGCACGCGAGGTGCGCACCCGGGGCAAACCGGGCTCCGACTTCGTGCACGCCGCACCTTGGAGCACACTTCGGAGCGCTCCTTGGTGCGCACCATGGTGCCCACCAGGGCGCGCAACCCCGCCGAAGGTGCACGCGAGGTGCGCACCCGGGGCAAACCGGGCTCCGACTTCGTGCACGCCGCACCTTGGAGCACACTTCGGAGCGCTCCTTGGTGCGCACCATGGTGCCCACCAGGGCGCGCAACCCCGCCGAAGGTGCACGCGAGGTGCGCACCCGGGGCAAACCGGGCTCCGACTTCGTGCACGCCATGGTGCGCACCGCGGCGAAGGTGCGCACCCGGGGCAAACCGGGCTCCGACTTCGTGCACGCCGCACCTTGGAGCACACTTCGGAGCGCTCCTTGGTGCGCACCAGGGCGCGCAACCCAGCCGAGGTGCCCACCCCGGCGAAGGTGCACGCGAGGTGCGTACCCGGGGCAAACCGGGCTCCGACTTCGTGCACGCCGCACCTTGGAGCACACTTCGGAGCGCTCCTTGGTGCGCACCATGGTGCCCACCAGGCCGCGCAACCCAGCCAAGGTGTGCGCACCAAGGTGCACGCGAGGTGCGCACCCGGGGCAAACCGGGGTCCGACTTCGTGCACGCCGCACCTTGGAGCACACATCGGGGCGCTCCCGGGTTCGCACCGGCGTTGCGCACCGTGGTGGGCACCTCGGAGCACACCAAGGTGGGCAGCGAGGTGCGCACCTTTGATGCGATGCCTTCACTAATTTCCATAAAAGGCAAAAAAAAAACG
>NW_026728979.1:275000-297500 GCF_030272615.1 Cryptomeria japonica | reverse complement strand
ATACACAGATGGTTCCAAGGCGGCCGAGGAGCCTCACCGCATAGCAATCGGGGGTGCGAGGCGAGGGATGGGGCGGGAAGGCCCCAACGGCTAGACGGAAGAGGCTTCAGGGCCGCCTAGGAATGGTCCAAGCATCGGACACGCTTGGGGCGACTACCAGTGACAGCCCCCTATCCCGCGATGCGTCCGATACGAAGATGGTTCCAAGGCGGCCGAGGAGCCTCACCGCATAGCAATCGGGGTGCGAGGTGGGGGATGCGGCGAGATGGCCCCAACGGCTAGACGGAAGAGGCCACAGGGCCGCGTCGGAATAGTCCAAGCATCGGACGCGCTTGGGGCGACTACCAGTGACAACCCCTTATCCCGCGATGCGTCCGATACGAAGATAGTTCCAAGGCGGCCGAGGAGCCTCACCGCATAGCAATCGGGGTGCGAGGTGGGGGATGCGGCGAGATGGCCCCAACGGCTAGACGGAAGAGGCTGCAGGGCCGCCTCGGAATAGTCCAAGCATCGGACGCGCTTGGGGCCACTACCAGTGACAACCCCTTATCCCGCAATGCGTCCGATACGAAGATAGTTCCAAGGCGGCCGAAGAGCCTCACCGCATAGCAATCGGGGTGCGAGGTGGGGGATGCGGCGAGATGGCCCCAACGGCTAGACGGAAGAGGCCACAGGGCCGCCTCGGAATAGTCCAAGCATCGGACGCGCTTGGGGCGACTACCAGTGACAACCCCTTATCCCGCGATGCGTCCGATACGAAGATAGTTCCCAGGCGGCCGAGGAGCCTCACCGCATAGCAATCGGGGTGCGAGGCGAGGGATGCGGCGAGATGGCCCCAAAGGCTAGACGGAAGAGGCTGCAGGGCTGCCTCGGAATAGTCCAAGCATCGGACGCGCTTGGGGCGACTACCACTGCCAACCCCTTATCCCGCGATGCGTCCGATACACAGATAGTTCCGAGGCGGCCGAGGAGGTGGGGGATGCAGCGAGATGGCCCCAACGGCTAGACGGAAGAGGCTGCAGGGCCGCCTCGGAATAGTCCAAGCATCGGACGCGCTTGGGGCGACTACCAGTGACAACCCCTTATCCCGCGATGCGTCCGATACACAGATAGTTCCGAGGCGGCCAAGGAGCCTCACCGCATAGCAATCGTGGTGCGAGGTGGGGGATGCGGCGAGATGGCCCCAACGGCTAGACGGAAGAGGCTGCAGGGCCGCCTCGGAATGGTCCAAGCATCGGATGCGCTTGGGGCGACTACCACTGCCAACCCCTTATCCCGCGATGCGTCCGATACACAGATAGTTCCAAGGCGGCCGAGGAGCCTCACAGCATAGCAATCAGGGTGCGAGGCGAGGGATGCGGCGAGAAAGCCCCAACGGCTAGAGGGAAGAGGCTTCAGGTCCGCCTCGGAATGGTCCAAGCATCGGACGCGCTTGGGGCGACTACCAGTGACAACCCCTTATCCCGCGACGCGTCCGATACACAGATAGTTCCAAGGCGGCCGAGGAGCCTCACCGCATAGCAATCGGGGTGCGAGGCGAGGGATGCGGCGAGAAGGACCCAACGGCTACACGGAAGAGGCTTCGGGGCCGCCTCGGAATGGTCCAAGCATCGGACGCGCTTGGGGCGACTACCAGTGACAACCCCTTATCCCGCGACGCGTCCGATACACAGATAGTTCCAAGGCGGCCGAGGAGCCTCACCGCATAGCAATCGGGGTGCGAGGCGAGGGATGCGGCGAGAAGGACCCAACGGCTACACGGAAGAGGCTTCGGGGCCGCCTCGGAATGGTCCAAGCATCGGACGCGCTTGGGGCGACTACCAGTGACAACCCCTTATCCCGCGACGCGTCCGATACACAGATAGTTCCAAGGCGGCCGAGGAGCCTCACCGCATAGCAATCGGGGTGCGAGGCGAGGGATGCGGCGAGAAGGACCCAACGGCTAGACGGAAGAGGCTTCGGGTCCGCCTCGGAATGGTCCAAGCATCGGACGCGCTTGGGGCGACTACCAGTGACAACCCCTTATCCCGCGACGCGTCCGATACACAGATAGTTCCAAGGCGGCCGAGGAGCCTCACCGCATAGCAATCGGGGTGCGAGGCGAGGGATGCGGCGAGAAGGACCCAACGGCTAGACGGAAGAGGCTTCGGGTCCGCCTCGGAATGGTCCAAGCATCGGACGCGCTTGGGGCGACTACCAGTGACAACCCCTTATCCCGCGACGCGTCCGATACACAGATAGTTCCAAGGCGGCCGAGGAGCCTCACCGCATAGCAATCGGGGTGCGAGGCGAGGGATGCGGCGAGAAGGACCCAACGGCTAGACGGAAGAGGCTTCGGGTCCGCCTCGGAATGGTCCAAGCATCGGACGCGCTTGGGGCGACTACCAGTGACAACCCCTTATCCCGCGACGCGTCCGATACACAGATAGTTCCGAGGCGGCCGAGGAGCCTCACCGCATAGCAATCGGGGTGCGAGGCGAAGGATGCGGCGAGAAGGACCCAACGGCTAGACGGAAGAGGCTTCGGGTCCGCCTCGGAATGGTCTAAGCATCGGACGCGCTTGGGGCGACTACCAGTGACAACCCCTTATCCCGCGACGCGTCCGATACACAGATAGTTCCAAGGCGGCCGAGGAGCCTCACCGCATAGCAATCGGGGTGCGAGGCGAGGGATGCGGCGAGAAGGACCCAACGGCTAGACGGAAGAGGCTTCAGGGCCGCCTCGGAATGGTCCAAGCATCGAACGCGCTTGGGGCGACTACCAGTGACAACCCCTTATCCCGCGACGCGTCCGATACACAGATAGTTCCGAGGCGGCCGAGGAGCCTCACCGCATAGCAATCGGGGTGCGAGGCGAGGGATGCGGCGAGAAGGACCCAACGGCTAGACGGAAGAGGCTTCAGGGCCGCCTCGGAATGGTCCAAGCATCGGACGCGCTTGGGGCGACTACCAGTGACAACCCCTTATCCCGCGACGCGTCCGATACACAGATAGTTCCGAGGCGGCCGAGGAGCCTCACCGCATAGCAATCGGGGTGCGAGGCGAGGGATGCGGCGAGAAGGACCCAACGGCTAGACGGAAGAGGCTTCAGGGCCGCCTCGGAATGGTCCAAGCATCGGACGCGCTTGGGGCGACTACCAATGACAACCCCTTATCCCGCGACGCGTCCGATACACAGATAGTTCCGAGGCGGCCGAGGAGCCTCACCGCATAGCAATCGGGGTGCGAGGCGAGGGATGCGGCGAGAAGGACCCAACGGCTAGACGGAAGAGGCTTCAGGGCCGCCTCGGAATGGTCCAAGCATCGGACGCGCTTGGGGCGACTACCAGTGACAACCCCTTATCCCGCGACGCGTCCGATACACAGATAGTTCCGAGGCGGCCGAGGAGCCTCACCGCATAGCAATCGGGGTGCGAGGCGAGGGATGCGGCGAGAAGGACCCAACGGCTAGACGGAAGAGGCTTCAGGGCCGCCTCGGAATGGTCCAAGCATCGGACGCGCTTGGGGCGACTACCGTTGCCAACCCCTTATCCCGCGATGCGTCTGATACACAGATAGTTCCGAGGCGGCCGAGGAGCCTCACCGCATAGCAATCGGGTTGCGAGGCAGATTATTGGGAAGGGAACCCCCTGGGATGCGGCTCAAGCAGTGCCCAAAGGGACTGGAATGCGGAATCACATCGAGAGACCCAAATGCTATACGAGGGCTCAAATCGAATTATCGATTTGGCCACGACATGGACGCATCGGAACGACTACCTTTGCCGAACCACTCGCAATTGCATCCATACCGAAACCAATAGACATTTCCGTTAGAGCCCTCGCATAGCATTCGGGAATCTCGCATGCCCCTCTAAATCGACCAATGCTGGCGCTCAATGAAAATCCGAGCGCTACCACCGTTCGAGCGCCAGCATTGGTCGAGTTAGAGGGGCACGGGGGAGAATGCTCCAGTCAACACCTCCCCTATATAAGTTATTTGTCCGATTCTCGCACAACCGTAGTCTGCCTCGTCGAATCAAACAACGGTCCCAGATTCCGACTTCCGTTCCGTAGAGACCCAAAAGCTAGATGGAGGCTCGCAAGAAAGAGAGTCGGCGCATAGCAATCGGGTTTCTCGAACGTTTAGGGACCGAGCTCACTTGCGGATAGGGCAAAATCCGCCAAGCAACCCAAAAGCTAGACGGGGGCTCGAATCGAATCGCCTAGGCGGCCACAACAACGACGTGTTGGATCGACTACCAGTGCCAAACCATTCAGCAAGACTAGTCTGTGTCGAGGCCGGATAGAGATTCTCAGAGAGCGCCCGCATAGCATTTAGGAGACCTGCCGCGTCCCTCACACTCGACAAATGGTGGTGCACGTTTATAAATCCGAGCGATCCCAACCCTTTCAAGCACCAACATCGGTCGAGATAGAGGGGCACGGAGGGGGCTGCGTGAGACAACACAGTCCCCTATATAAGTTATTTGTCCGATTCTCACACATCCGAAGAATGGTCATCAAATCGGACAACAGCCCAAACTTCCGACTTCCGTCCCAGAAAGCCCAAGAGCTATCTAAAACGTTCATGGCCGGAACTCGATCGCGGCTATACCAGTCCGCCAAGCAACCCAAAAGCTAGACTGGAGCTCTAGTCGAATCACCTCTGTGGCCATTGCAAGGACGTGTTGGAGCGACTACCATTGCCGAACCATTCCGCAGGTCGAGTCCATACCAAGGCCGCATAGAGATTCACGATGAGCTCCTGCATAGCAATCAGGAGACTTGCCGTGTCCATCACAATCGATAAATCCTGGTGCAAGATTTTTGCATCCGAGCGCTCCAACCAGTCGAGCACCAGCATCAATCGACATAAACGGGCACGGGGGGAGGATGCTCGAGAACACTACCTCCCCTATATAAGTTATTTGTCCGATTCTCAAGCAGCCGAAGTCTGGTCATCGAATCGGGTCAAAGACCACAACTTCCGACTTTACCCACAATGCAAGTCATCGAATCGAACATCGGCCCCGGAGTCGGACTCCATGCGTATGTCAGGTCATCGGACCCAAATTCCGCCTTCCTGCGCATGGCGGGCCATCAATATCAACTCGGTCATCGGACCCAAACTCCGCCTTTTTGCGTATGGCACGCCTTCAAATCGGTCATCGGACCCAAATTCCGCCTTCCTGTGCATGGCGGGCCATCAACATCAACTCGGTCATCGGACCCAAATTCCGCCTTTCTGCGCATGGCACGCCATCAACTCGGTCATCGGACCCAAATTCCGCCTTCCTGCGCATGGCAGGTCATCGGACACAAATTCAGACCTCGCCAATATGCCTACGTATCGAATCGGTCATCGGACCCAACTTCCGACTTCATCCATACTGTAGGGTCTTTGAGGTTGGCGCGGTGCGCTCAACCCAGGGAGTCGACCCATCGAAGCATACACCTCCCCTATATAAGCTATTTGTCCGATTCCCACACCTGTGTAGTTTGCACCTCTGACCAGGACATCGACCCCAACTTCCGAACTCGACTGCAACGACGGCACCAGCGCCTTGGTGCGCACCTTGCGACGCACAGTCCCAACATTCGCCTTCCTGCACATGGCAGGTCATCGGACCCAAATTCCGACCTCGCGAGTATGCCTACATATCGAATCGGTCATCGGACCCAACTTCCGACTTCATCCATACCGTAGGGTCTTTGAGGTTGGCGCGGTGCGCTCAACCCGGGGAGTCGACCCAACGAAGCATACACCTCCCCTATATAAGCTATTTGTCCGATTCCCACACCTGTGTAGTTTGCACCTCCGATCAAGACATCGACCCCAACTTCCGAACTCGCCTCCAACGACCGAACCAGCGCCTTGGTGCGCACCTTGCAACGCACAGTGCCAACATTCGCCTTCCTGCACGTGGCAGGTCATCGGACCCAAATTCCGACCTCGCGAGTATGCCTACATATCGAATCGGTCATCGGACCCAACTTCCGACTTCATCCATACCGTAGGGTCTTTGAGGTTGGCGCGGTGCGCTCAACCCGGGGAGTCGACCCAACGAAGCATACACCTCCCCTATATAAGCTATTTGTCCGATTCCCACACCTGTGTAGCTTGCACCTCCGATCAGGACATCGACCCCAACTTCCGAACTCGACTAAAAAGACCGCACCAGCGCCTTGGTGTGCACCTTGCAACGCACAGTGTCAACATTCGCCTTCCTGCACATGGCAGGTCATCGGACCCAAATTCCGACCTCATGAGCATACCTACTAATCGAATTGGTCATCGGACCCAACTTCCGACTTCATCCATACCGTAGGGTCTTTGAGGTTGGCGCGGTGCGCTCAACCTGGGGAGTCGACCCATCGAAGCATACACCTCCCCTATATAAGCTATTTGTCCGATTCCGACACCTGTGTAGTTTGCACCTCCGCTCAGGACATCGACCCCAACTTCCGAACTCGCCTGCAACGACCGAACCAGCGCCTTGGTGCGCACCAAAAGTGCGCACTTTTGGAGGGCACTTTTGTGCGCTCCAAAGGTGCGCACTTTTGGAGGGCACTTTTCTGCGCTCCAAAGGTGCGCACTTTTGGAGGGCACTTTTTGGAGGGCACTTTTCTGCGCTCCAAAGGTGCGCACTTTTGGAGGGCACTTTTTGGAGGGCACTTTTCTGCGCTCCAAAGGTGCGCACTTTTGGAGGGCACTTTTTGGAGGGCACTTTTCTGCGCTCCAAAGGTGCGCACTTTTGGAGGGCACTTTTTGGAGGGCACTTTTCTGCGCTCCAAAGGTGCGCACTTTTGGAGGGCACTTTTTGGAGGGCACTTTTCTGCGCTCCAAAGGTGCGCACTTTTGGAGGGCACTTTTCTGCGCTCCAAAGGTGCGCACTTTTGGAGGGCACTTTTTGGAGGGCACTTTTCTGCGCTCCAAAGGTGCGCACTTTTGGAGGGCACTTTTTGGAGGGCACTTTTCTGCGCTCCAAAGGTGCGCACTTTTGGAGGGCACTTTTTGGAGGGCACTTTTCTGCGCTCCAAAGGTGCGCACTTTTGGAGGGCACTTTTGTGCACTCCAAAGGTGCGCACTTTTGGAGGGCACTTTTCCTGTGCTCCAAAGGTGCACACCTAGGTGAGCACCTTCGACCACACCTTGTAGCACACCAAACTCTGACTTTCGACTTCATCCGCAATGCAGGGTCTTTGAGGTTGGCGCAATGCGCACAACCAGGGGAGTCGACCCATCAAACCCAACACCTCCCCTATATAAGCTATTTGTCTGATTCTCATACATGCGTAGCCTGCAGGAGCAATTAGGACATCGACCCCAACTTTCGGCTTCTAAACGAAAACAAGGTCTTTGAGGTTGGTGTAATGCGAACAACTAGGGGAGTCAACCCATCAAACCCAACACCTCCCCTATATAAGCTATTTGTCTGATTCTCATACATGTGTAGTCTACAGGAGCAATTAGGACATCGACCCCAACTTTTGACTTCTTAACGAAAACAAGGTCTTTGAGGTTGACGTAATGCGCACAACCAGGGGAGTCGACCCATCAAACCCAACACCTCCCCTATATAAGCTATTTGTCCGATTCTCATACATGTGTAGCCTGCAGGAGCCATTAGGACATTGACCCCAACTTTTGACTTCTTAACGAAAACAAGGTCTTTGAGGTTGGCGTAATGCGCACAACCAAGGGAGTTGACCCATCAAACCCAACACCTCCCCTATATAAGCTATTTGTCTGATTCTCATACATGTGTAGCCTGCAACAACGATTAGGACATCCACCCCAACTTCTGAATTCGTCTGCGTTGACCGCACCAAAGGTGCACGCCTTGGTGCTCACCAAAATCCGACTTCCGACTTCTTCTGCTATGCGGGGTCTTTGAGGTTGGCGCAGTGCGCACAACCAGGGGAGTCAACCCACCGAATGCAACACCTCCCCTATATAAGCTATTTGTCTGATTCTCATACATGCGTAGACTGCAGCAATGATTAGGACATCCACCCCAACTTTTGACTTCTTAAACAAGACAGGGTCTTTGAAGTTGGTGCAGTGCACACAACCAGGGGAGTCGACCCATCAAACGCAACACCTCCCCTATATAAAGCTATTTGTCCGATTCTCATACGTGTAGTCTGCAGCAGCGATTAGGACATCGACCCCAACTTCCGAATTCGTTTGCATTGACCGCACCAAAGGTGCACGCCTTGGTGTGCACCCTGGAGTGCACTTTGGTGCTCACCTCGGTGCACACTTTGGTGTGCACCTCGGTGTGCACCAAAGGTGCGCACCTTGGAGCGCACCAAAGGTGTACACTTTGGAGCGCACCACATAGGGTCTTTGAGAGGTTGGCGCAGTGCGCACACCAAGGTGGGTGTTGAGGTGCGTGCCGAGGTGGGTGGGTGCTAGGGTGCGCTCCATGGTGGGTGCCAGGGTGGGTGCGTGCTAGGGTGGATTCCAAAGAGGGTCATAGGGTGGGTGCCAAGGTGGGTTGGTGATATAGTGGGTTCAAAGGTGGGTACTAGGGTGGGTTCCAAGGTGGGTCACAAGTTGGGTGCCAGGATGCGTGGGTGTTAGGTTGGGTGCCAAGGTGGGCTCCTGCGTGGGTGGGTGCTAGGGTGGGTTTCAAGGTGGACGCGAGGGCGGGTGCCAAGGTGGGTAACAAGTTGGGTGTTAGGATGGGTGAGTGCTAGAGTGGGTGCCAAGGTGGGTGGGTGCTAAGGTGGATGCCAAGGTGGTTCACAGGGTGGGTGGGTTCTAGGGTGAGTTCCAAGGTGGGTCACAGGTTCAGTGCTAGGGTGGGTGTCAAGGCGGGTGTCGAGGTGCCTGGGTGCTAGGGTGTGGATGCCAATGTGGGTCATAGGGTGGGTACTAGGGTGGGCTGCAATGTGGGTGCCAAGGTGGGTAACATGCTCGGTGGGTTCTAAATTGGGTGCCAGGGTGGGTGTGCACCCACCTTGCCCGAGGTGGGTGCCAAGGTGCCAGTGTGGGTGGGTGCTAAGGTGGATGCCAAGGTGGGTGAGAAGGTGGGTGATAGGTTGAGTGGTAGGATGGGTGGGTGCCAAGATGGGTCACAGGGTGGGTGCAAGGGTGGGTAGGTGCTAGGGTTGGTGTCAGGGTGGGTGGGTGCTAGGTTGGGTTCCAAGGTGGGTGCGAGGGTGAGTGTCAAGGTGGGTCACAGGTTAGGTGCTAGGATGGGTGAGTGCTAGGGTGCAAAGGTGCCAGGGTGGGTGCTAGGATGGGTCGATGCTAGGGTGAGTGGCAAGGTGGGTCCACAAGTGTCAAGGTGGGTGCCGAGGTGGGTGCCAAGTCGGCGACTGCTATGGTGGATGCCAAGGTGGGTCACGGGGTGGGTGCCAAGTTGCTAGGTTGGGTTCCAAGGTGGGTGCCAACGTGGGTGCTAGGGTGCGTGGGTTAAAGGGTGTGTCACAACGTGGGTGCCAGGATGGGTGCGCACCCACACTGGCCAAGACGGGTGCGGGTGCAAGGTTGGGTTCCAAGCCCGGTCACAGGCTGGGTGCTAGGATGGGTGGGTGCCAAGGTGGGCACCAGGGTGGGTGCACCCACCCTGGCCAAGGTGGGTCACGGGGTGGGTCCTAGGGTGGGTAACGGGGTGGGTACTAAGGTGCGTGCCAAGGTGGGTCATAGGGTGGGTGCCAAGGTGGGCACCAGGGTGGGTGTGCACCAACCCTAGCCAGGGTAGGTCACGGGGTGGTTGTCGGGGTGGGCGTCAAGGAGCCAAGGTGGGTGGCAAGTAGCCAAGTTGCGTGCCAAGGTGGGTGTCGGGGTGGGTGCCAAGGATCCAAGGTGGGTGCCAAGGAACCAAGGTGGGTGTCTGGGTGGGTGCCGAGGTGGGAGCCAGGGTGGGTCCCAAGGTGAGTGCAAAGGTGGGTGCCAGGGTCAAGGTGAGTGCCAATGTGGGTTCCAAGGTGCCAGGGTCAGGGTGAGTGCCAATGTGGGTTCAAAGGTGCTAAGTTGGGTGCGAGGTTGGGTGCGAGGGTGGGTGGGTGCCAAGGTGTGCTAGGTGGAAGCCCGGGTGGGTCGGCATCCCATGGGTGTCGAGTTGGGTGCCTGATGGGTGCTTCTTGTCAAGTTTTAGTCGTCGGGACTCATTTCGAGCCTTAGAGGTCGTTTCTTGTCCGGTTGCCCTGTCTTCGACCTGGGAACCCAATTTTGGTCCTCGGGTCCCATTTTTTTTTGTCTCGCATCCCACTTTTGGCCTGTGGCCTTTTCGGGGTCGATTCTCGTTTTGGGCATCAGAGCATGTTTCTTCTCCTAAAACCCAATATTTGTTTATTAAGTCTCGGAACACATTTTTGTTCTCGTGGACCCATCATGGGTCTTGGAACGCATTTGTGGTCCTTGGGTCCCATTTTGCATCCCGAAACTTGTGTTTTGGTGCTTGATCCCTATTTTGGGTGCCCACCTTGCACCAAGTGCGCACCCGGGGCAAACCGAGCGCCTTGGTGCACCGGGGCAAGATCGAGCGTGCACCCGAGGCGCCCCGAACATGCACCAAGGTGCACTCGGCCCACATGTGAGCGCAGGTCGTTGCGCCCGAGGTGGTGTGTGGGCACCGCGTTGCAGACGGGACACTGCACGCACACGACGCCCCCTCCAGGTGCACGCACGTAGGCCGGGCCGGGTGCACACCCGACGCCCTAGCAAGGTGCGCGCACCCGGGCAGGGCTCACACTTGGCGAACGGGGCGCACTTCGCGAGGGAGGGTGTGCACCTCGACGGGGGTGGGTGGCCGGGGTGGATTCGCACGTGGGTCGCGGTTTGCTAAGTACACACTGCGACAAGCTCATAACGGGTGCGATCATACCAGCGTTAGTGCACCGGATCCCATCAGAACTCCGCAGTTAAGCGCGCTTGGGCCGGAGTAGTACTGGGATGGGTGACCTCCCGGGAAGTCCCGGTGTTGCACCCTTTTTTAGTTTTTCGCCGGGCGTCGCAATGCTATTTGAATAAACCTTTTGCCCGTTTGCGTTCTCGTCGGGGCCGGGCCGGGCCGGGGTGCGCTGCCCGCACTACCGCGCGCGCGGGGGGCGACACCGAGCGCGCACCCGAGGCGCCCCGAGCACACAGGCCACGGTGCAACCCGGGCGTTGTGCGCGCACCCCGGTGCGCCCGAGGTGCTGCGCGCGCACCCAGGTGAAATCGGTGTGCACCTCGGCCAGTGCGCGCTCGGTCGAGTCGCGCACGTTGGCCAAGGTGCACGGTGATGTTTCTTACTCTAAGGTTCCGCACCAGACGCCCGGGACAGGTGAGCGAAGCTGGGCGGGGCCGGGTGCGCGGCCGGGGCAGGTGCACGCAGCTGGAGAGAGCTTTGGAGCACACTTCGGAGCGCACCAATGATGCGCTCCATTCAAAAGTTTCCTGAAAAGGCAAAAAAAGTTGAGATTATAGAATTTCCCACTTGAGAGATTGTAAAAAAAAAAAATTTAAAATGAAGGAAACGCGGGTGCCAAGGTGTGCGCAGCCCAGCCAAGGTGTGCGCACCAAGGCGCCCACCCTGGCGAAGGTGCACGCAAGGTGCGCACCCGAGGCAAACCGGACAATTAACCCAACTTTCGACTTCGCGCGCACCTTGGAGCGCACTTCGGAGCGCTCCTTGGTGCGCACCAATCTTGGGCACCTCGGAGTGCACCATGGCGCCCACCAAGGTGCGCACCCGGGGCAAACCGAGCTCCGACTTCGTGCGCACCTTGGAGCGCACGAAAGGTGCGCACCATGGCGCCCACCAAGGTGCGCAGCCCAGCCAAGGCGTGCGCATCAAGGTGCGCACCCTGGCGAAGGTGCGCACCCGGGGCAAACCGAGCTCCGACTTCGTGCGCACCTTGGAGCGCACAAAAGGTGCGCAACCCAGCCAAGGTGTGCGCACCCCGGTCAAACCGAGCTCCGAATCGTGCGCACCAGAGGTGCACGCCATCGTGCGCACCTTGGAGCACACTTCGGAGCCCTCCTTGGTGCGCGCCGATGTTGCGCACCTCGGAGCGCACCCGGGGAAAACAATGCAATTAACCCGACTTTCGACTTCGTGGGCACCTCGGAGCGCTCTCGGGTTCGCACCTCGGAGCACACCGAGGTGCGCACCTTTGATGCGCTGCCTTCACCAATTTCCAGAAAAGGCAAGAAAACATTGAGAAGGTGTGCGCACCGAGGTGCCCACCCTGGCGAAGGTGCACGCGAGGTGCGCACCCGGGGCAAACCGGGCTCCGACTTCGTGCACGCCGCACCTTGGAGCACACTTCGGAGCGCTCCTTGGTGCGCACCAGGGCGCGCAACCCAGCCGAGGTGCCCACCCCGGCGAAGGTGCACGCGAGGTGCGCACCCGGGGCAAACCGGGCTCCAACTTCGTGCACGCCATGGTGCCCACCGCGGCGAAGGTGCACGCGAGGTGCGCACCCGGGGCAAACCGGGCTCCGACTTCGTGCACGCCGCACCTTGGAGCACACTTCGGAGCGCTCCTTGGTGCGCACCATGGTGCCCACCAGGGCGCGCAACCCCGCCGAAGGTGCACGCGAGGTGCGCACCCGGGGCAAACCGGGCTCCGACTTCGTGCACGCCGCACCTTGGAGCACACTTCGGAGCGCTCCTTGGTGCGCACCATGGTGCCCACCAGGGCGCGCAACCCCGCCGAAGGTGCACGCGAGGTGCGCACCCGGGGCAAACCGGGCTCCGACTTCGTGCACGCCATGGTGCGCACCGCGGCGAAGGTGCGCACCCGGGGCAAACCGGGCTCCGACTTCGTGCACGCCGCACCTTGGAGCACACTTCGGAGCGCTCCTTGGTGCGCACCAGGGCGCGCAACCCAGCCGAGGTGCCCACCCCGGCGAAGGTGCACGCGAGGTGCGTACCCGGGGCAAACCGGGCTCCGACTTCGTGCACGCCGCACCTTGGAGCACACTTCGGAGCGCTCCTTGGTGCGCACCATGGTGCCCACCAGGCCGCGCAACCCAGCCAAGGTGTGCGCACCAAGGTGCACGCGAGGTGCGCACCCGGGGCAAACCGGGGTCCGACTTCGTGCACGCCGCACCTTGGAGCACACATCGGGGCGCTCCCGGGTTCGCACCGGCGTTGCGCACCGTGGTGGGCACCTCGGAGCACACCAAGGTGGGCAGCGAGGTGCGCACCTTTGATGCGATGCCTTCACTAATTTCCATAAAAGGCAAAAAAAAAACGAGATTTTAAAATTTCCGTTTTGAAAGATAGTGAGAAAAAGGGAATGCTGGTGCCATCTTGAGCCCGCCCTGGTGCGCAGCCCAGCCAAGGTGTGCGCACCAAGGTGCCCACCCTGGCGAAGGTGCGCGCCCGGGCAATTAACCCAACTTCCAACTTCGCGCGCGCCAGGGTGGGAGCGCACCCAACAACCGGGCCTGGGAAGAGCCAATGCGAGAAACCCCACCAAACGCTCTGACAAAAAAAGAGGGGGCGCTCCAGTAACCCCGCTTCGGAGCGCACCCTGGGCAAACCCAGCCAAGGTGCCCACCCCGGCCAAGGTGCAGGCGAGGTGCGCACCCGGGGCAAACCGGGCTCCGACAACGTGCACGCCGCACCTTGGAGCACACTTCGTAGCGCTCCCGGGTGCGCACCTCAGAGCACACCAAGGTGGGCAGCGAGGTGCGCACCTTTGATGCGCTGCCTTCACTAATTTCCAGAAAAGGCAAAAAAAAAAGGAGATTTTAAAATTTCCGTTTTGAAAGATAGTGAAAAAAACGGAACGCGCGTGCCATCTTGAGCCCGCCCTGGTGCGCAGCCCAGGTAAGGTGCCCACCCTGGCAAAGGTGCGCACCCGGGCAATTAACCCTACTTCCGACTTCGTGCGCGCCAGGGTGGCAACCGGGCCTCGGAAGAGCCAATGCGAGAAACCCCACCAAACGCTCCGACAAAAAAAGAGGCGGCGCTCCAATAACCCCGCTTCGGAGCGCAGCCGGGGCAAACCCAGCCAAGGTGCCCACCCCGACGAAGGTGCACGCGAGGTGCGCACCCGGGGCAAACCGGGCTCCGACAACGTGCACGCAGCACCTTGGAGCACACTTCGAAGCACTCCCGGGTGCCCACCGGCGTTGCGCACCGTGGTGGGCAGCGAGGTGCGCACCTTTGATGCGCTGCCTTCACTAATTTCCAGAAAAAGGCAAAAAAAAATGAGATTTTAAAATTTCCGTTTTGAAAGATAGTGAAAAAAAAGGAACGCGGGTGCCATCTTGAGCCCGCCCTGGTGCGCAGCCCAGGCAAGGCATGCGCACCAAGGTGCCCACCCGAGGTGCACACCCGGGGCAAACCGGGCTCCGACTTCGTGCAGGCCGCACCTTGGAGCACACTTCGGAGCGCTCCTTGGTGCGCACCATGGTGCCCACCAGGGCGCGCAACCCAGCCAAGGTCTGCACACCAAGGTGCCCACCCCGGCGAAGGTGCACGCGAGGTGCGCACCCGGGGCAAACCGGGCTCCGACTTCGTGCACGCCATGGTGCCCACCGCGGCGAAGGTGCACGCGAGGTGCGCACCCGGGGCAAACCGGGCTCCGACTTCGTGCACGCCGCACCTTGGAGCACACTTCGGAGCGCTCCTTGGTGCGCACCATGGTGCCCACCAGGGCGCGCAACCCAGCCAAGGTGTGCGCACCAAGGTGCACGCGAGGTGCGCACCCGGGGCAAACCGGGGTCCGACTTCGTGCACGCCGCACCTTGGAGCACACATCGGAGCGCTCCCAGGTTCGCACCAGCGTTGCGCACCTTTGATGCGCTGCCTTCACTAATTTCCAGAAAAGGCAAAAAAAAACGATATTTTAAAATTTCCGTTCTGAAAGATAGTGAAAAAAACGGAACGCGGGTGCCATCTTGAGCCCTTCCTGGTGCGCAGCCCAGGCAAGTTGTGCGCACCAAGGTGCCCACCCTGGCGGAGGTGCGCGCCCGGGGCAAACCGGGCTCCGACTTCGTGCACTGCATGGTGCCCACCAAGGCGCGCAACCCAGCCAAGGTGCCCACCGCAGCGAAGGTGCACGCGAGGTGCACACCCGGGGCAAACCGGGCTCCGACTTCGTGCACGCCGCACCTTGGAGCACACTTCAGAGCGCTCCTTGGTGCGCACCAGGGCGCGCAACCCAGCCGAGGTGCCCACCCCGGCGAAGGTGCACGCGAGGTGCGCACCCGGGGCAAACCGGGCTCCGACTTCGTGCACGCCATGGTGCCCACCGCGGCGAAGGTGCGCACCCGGGGCAAACCGGGCTCCGACTTCGTGCACGCCGCACCTTGGAGCACACTTCGGAGCGCTCCTTGGTGCGCACCATGGTGCCCACCAGGCCGCGCAACCCAGCCAAGGTGTGCGCACCAAGGTGCACGCGAGGTGCGCACCCGGGGCAAACCGGGGTCCGACTTCGTGCACGCCGCACCTTGGAGCACACATCGGGGCGCTCCCGGGTTCGCACCGGCGTTGCGCACCGTGGTGGGCACCTCGGAGCACACCAAGGTGGGCAGCGAGGTGCGCACCTTTGATGCGATGCCTTCACTAATTTCCATAAAAGGCAAAAAAAAAACGAGATTTTAAAATTTCCGTTTTGAAAGATAGTGAGAAAAAGGGAATGCTGGTGCCATCTTGAGCCCGCCCTGGTGCGCAGCCCAGCCAAGGTTTGCGCACCAAGGTGCCCACCCTGGCGAAGGTGCGCGCCCGGGCAATTAACCCAACTTCCAACTTCGCGCGCGCCAGGGTGGGAGCGCACCCAACAACCGGGCCTGGGAAGAGCCAATGCGAGAAACCCCACCAAACTCTCTGACAAAAAAAGAGGGGGCGCTCCAGTAACCCCGCTTCGGAGCGCACCCTGGGCAAACCCAGCCAAGGTGCCCACCCCGGCCAAGGTGCAGGCGAGGTGCGCACCCGGGGCAAACCGGGCTCCGACAACGTGCACGCCGCACCTTGGAGCACACTTCGTAGCGCTCCCGGGTGCGCACCTCAGAGCACACCAAGGTGGGCAGCGAGGTGCGCACCTTTGATGCGCTGCCTTCACTAATTTCCAGAAAAGGCAAAAAAAAAAGGAGATTTTAAAATTTCCGTTTTGAAAGATAGTGAAAAAAACGGAACGCGCGTGCCATCTTGAGCCCGCCCTGGTGCGCAGCCCAGGTAAGGTGCCACCCTGGCAAAGGTGCGCACCCGGGCAATTAACCCTACTTCCGACTTCGTGCGCGCCAGGGTGGCAACCGGGCCTCGGAAGAGCCAATGCGAGAAACCCCACCAAACGCTCCGACAAAAAAAGAGGCGGCGCTCCAATAACCCCGCTTCGGAGCGCAGCCGGGGCAAACCAAGCCAAGGTGCCCACCCCGACGAAGGTGCACGCGAGGTGCGCACCCGGGGCAAACCGGGCTCCGACAACGTGCACGCAGCACCTTGGAGCACACTTCGAAGCACTCCCGGGTGCCCACCGGCGTTGCGCACCGTGGTGGGCAGCGAGGTGCGCACCTTTGATGCGCTGCCTTCACTAATTTCCAGAAAAAGGCAAAAAAAAATGAGATTTTAAAATTTCCGTTTTGAAAGATAGTGAAAAAAAAGGAACGCGGGTGCCATCTTGAGCCCGCCCTGGTGCGCAGCCCAGGCAAGGCATGCGCACCAAGGTGCCCACCCGAGGTGCACACCCGGGGCAAACCGGGCTCCGACTTCGTGCAGGCCGCACCTTGGAGCACACTTCGGAGCGCTCCTTGGTGCGCACCATGGTGCCCACCAGGGCGCACCCGAGGCAAACCGGGCTCCGACTTCGTGCACGCCGCACCTTGGAGCACACATCGGAGCGCTCCCAGGTTCGCACCAGCGTTGCGCACCTTTGATGCGCTGCCTTCACTAATTTCCAGAAAAGGCAAAAAAAAACGATATTTTAAAATTTCCGTTCTGAAAGATAGTGAAAAAAACGGAACGCGGGTGCCATCTTGAGCCCTTCCTGATGCGCAGCCCAGGCAAGTTGTGCGCACCAAGGTGCCCACCCTGGCGGAGGTGCGCGCCCGGGGCAAACCGGGCTCCGACTTCGTGCACTGCATGGTGCCCACCAAGGCGCGCAACCCAGCCAAGGTGCCCACCGCAGCGAAGGTGCACGCGAGGTGCGCACCCGAGGTGCACACCCGGGGCAAACCGGGCTCCGACTTCGTGCACGCCGCACCTTGGAGCACACTTCAGAGCGCTCCTTGGTACGCACCAGGGCGCGCAACCCAGCCAAGGTGCTCACCCCGGCGAAGGTGCACGCGAGGTGCGCACCCGGGGCAAACCGGGCTCGGACTTCGTGCACGCCGCACCTTGGAGCACACATCGGAGCGCTCCCGGGTTCGCACCAGCATTGCGCACCTTTGATGCGCTGCCTTCACTAATTTCCAGAAAAGGCAAAAAAAAGAAAAAAATGAGATTTTAAAATTTCCGTTTTGAAAGATAGTGAAAAAAACGGAACGCGGGTGCCATCTTGAGCCCGCCCTGGTGTGCAGCCCAGGCAAGTTGTGCGCACCAAGGCACCCACCCTGGCCAAGGTGGGTCACGGGGTGGGTCCTAGGGTGGGTAACGGGGTGGGTACTAAGGTGCGTGCCAAGGTGGGTCATAGGGTGGGTGCCAAGGTGGGCACCAGGGTGGGTGTGCACCAACCCTAGCCAGGGTAGGTCACGGGGTGGTTGTCGGGGTGGGCGTCAAGGAGCCAAGGTGGGTGGCAAGTAGCCAAGTTGCGTGCCAAGGTGGGTGTCGGGGTGGGTGCCAAGGATCCAAGGTGGGTGCCAAGGAACCAAGGTGGGTGTCTGGGTGGGTGCCGAGGTGGGAGCCAGGGTGGGTCCCAAGGTGAGTGCAAAGGTGGGTGCCAGGGTCAAGGTGAGTGCCAATGTGGGTTCCAAGGTGCCAGGGTCAGGGTGAGTGCCAATGTGGGTTCAAAGGTGCTAAGTTGGGTGCGAGGTTGGGTGCGAGGGTGGGTGGGTGCCAAGGTGTGCTAGGTGGAAGCCCGGGTGGGTCGGCATCCCATGGGTGTCGAGTTGGGTGCCTGATGGGTGCTTCTTGTCAAGTTTTAGTCGTCGGGACTCATTTCGAGCCTTAGAGGTCGTTTCTTGTCCGGTTGCCCTGTCTTCGACCTGGGAACCCAATTTTGGTCCTCGGGTCCCATTTTTTTTTGTCTCGCATCCCACTTTTGGCCTGTGGCCTTTTCGGGGTCGATTCTCGTTTTGGGCATCAGAGCATGTTTCTTCTCCTAAAACCCAATATTTGTTTATTAAGTCTCGGAACACATTTTTGTTCTCGTGGACCCATCATGGGTCTTGGAACGCATTTGTGGTCCTTGGGTCCCATTTTGCATCCCGAAACTTGTGTTTTGGTGCTTGATCCCTATTTTGGGTGCCCACCTTGCACCAAGTGCGCACCCGGGGCAAACCGAGCGCCTTGGTGCACCGGGGCAAGATCGAGCGTGCACCCGAGGCGCCCCGAACATGCACCAAGGTGCACTCGGCCCACATGTGAGCGCAGGTCGTTGCGCCCGAGGTGGTGTGTGGGCACCGCGTTGCAGACGGGACACTGCACGCACACGACGCCCCCTCCAGGTGCACGCACGTAGGCCGGGCCGGGTGCACACCCGACGCCCTAGCAAGGTGCGCGCACCCGGGCAGGGCTCACACTTGGCGAACGGGGCGCACTTCGCGAGGGAGGGTGTGCACCTCGACGGGGGTGGGTGGCCGGGGTGGATTCGCACGTGGGTCGCGGTTTGCTAAGTACACACTGCGACAAGCTCATAACGGGTGCGATCATACCAGCGTTAGTGCACCGGATCCCATCAGAACTCCGCAGTTAAGCGCGCTTGGGCCGGAGTAGTACTGGGATGGGTGACCTCCCGGGAAGTCCCGGTGTTGCACCCTTTTTTAGTTTTTCGCCGGGCGTCGCAATGCTATTTGAATAAACCTTTTGCCCGTTTGCGTTCTCGTCGGGGCCGGGCCGGGCCGGGGTGCGCTGCCCGCACTACCGCGCGCGCGGGGGCGACACCGAGCGCGCACCCGAGGCGCCCCGAGCACACAGGCCACGGTGCAACCCGGGCGTTGTGCGCGCACCCCGGTGCGCCCGAGGTGCTGCGCGCGCACCCAGGTGAAATCGGTGTGCACCTCGGCCAGTGCGCGCTCGGTCGAGTCGCGCACGTTGGCCAAGGTGCACGGTGATGTTTCTTACTCTAAGGTTCCGCACCAGACGCCCGGGACAGGTGAGCGAAGCTGGGCGGGGCCGGGTGCGCGGCCGGGGCAGGTGCACGCAGCTGGAGAGAGCTTTGGAGCACACTTCGGAGCGCACCAATGATGCGCTCCATTCAAAAGTTTCCTGAAAAGGCAAAAAAAGTTGAGATTATAGAATTTCCCACTTGAGAGATTGTAAAAAAAAAAAATTTAAAATGAAGGAAACGCGGGTGCCAAGGTGTGCGCAGCCCAGCCAAGGTGTGCGCACCAAGGCGCCCACCCTGGCGAAGGTGCACGCAAGGTGCGCACCCGAGGCAAACCGGACAATTAACCCAACTTTCGACTTCGCGCGCACCTTGGAGCGCACTTCGGAGCGCTCCTTGGTGCGCACCAATCTTGGGCACCTCGGAGTGCACCATGGCGCCCACCAAGGTGCGCACCCGGGGCAAACCGAGCTCCGACTTCGTGCGCACCTTGGAGCGCACGAAAGGTGCGCACCATGGCGCCCACCAAGGTGCGCAGCCCAGCCAAGGCGTGCGCATCAAGGTGCGCACCCTGGCGAAGGTGCGCACCCGGGGCAAACCGAGCTCCGACTTCGTGCGCACCTTGGAGCGCACAAAAGGTGCGCAACCCAGCCAAGGTGTGCGCACCCCGGTCAAACCGAGCTCCGAATCGTGCGCACCAGAGGTGCACGCCATCGTGCGCACCTTGGAGCACACTTCGGAGCCCTCCTTGGTGCGCGCCGATGTTGCGCACCTCGGAGCGCACCCGGGGAAAACAATGCAATTAACCCGACTTTCGACTTCGTGGGCACCTCGGAGCGCTCTCGGGTTCGCACCTCGGAGCACACCGAGGTGCGCACCTTTGATGCGCTGCCTTCACCAATTTCCAGAAAAGGCAAGAAAACATTGAGAAGGTGTGCGCACCGAGGTGCCCACCCTGGCGAAGGTGCACGCGAGGTGCGCACCCGGGGCAAACCGGGCTCCGACTTCGTGCACGCCGCACCTTGGAGCACACTTCGGAGCGCTCCTTGGTGCGCACCAGGGCGCGCAACCCAGCCGAGGTGCCCACCCCGGCGAAGGTGCACGCGAGGTGCGCACCCGGGGCAAACCGGGCTCCGACTTCGTGCACGCCATGGTGCCCACCGCGGCGAAGGTGCACGCGAGGTGCGCACCCGGGGCAAACCGGGCTCCGACTTCGTGCACGCCGCACCTTGGAGCACACTTCGGAGCGCTCCTTGGTGCGCACCATGGTGCCCACCAGGGCGCGCAACCCCGCCGAAGGTGCACGCGAGGTGCGCACCCGGGGCAAACCGGGCTCCGACTTCGTGCACGCCGCACCTTGGAGCACACTTCGGAGCGCTCCTTGGTGCGCACCATGGTGCCCACCAGGGCGCGCAACCCCGCCGAAGGTGCACGCGAGGTGCGCACCCGGGGCAAACCGGGCTCCGACTTCGTGCACGCCATGGTGCGCACCGCGGCGAAGGTGCGCACCCGGGGCAAACCGGGCTCCGACTTCGTGCACGCCGCACCTTGGAGCACACTTCGGAGCGCTCCTTGGTGCGCACCAGGGCGCGCAACCCAGCCGAGGTGCCCACCCCGGCGAAGGTGCACGCGAGGTGCGTACCCGGGGCAAACCGGGCTCCGACTTCGTGCACGCCGCACCTTGGAGCACACTTCGGAGCGCTCCTTGGTGCGCACCATGGTGCCCACCAGGCCGCGCAACCCAGCCAAGGTGTGCGCACCAAGGTGCACGCGAGGTGCGCACCCGGGGCAAACCGGGGTCCGACTTCGTGCACGCCGCACCTTGGAGCACACATCGGGGCGCTCCCGGGTTCGCACCGGCGTTGCGCACCGTGGTGGGCACCTCGGAGCACACCAAGGTGGGCAGCGAGGTGCGCACCTTTGATGCGATGCCTTCACTAATTTCCATAAAAGGCAAAAAAAAAACGAGATTTTAAAATTTCCGTTTTGAAAGATAGTGAGAAAAAGGGAATGCTGGTGCCATCTTGAGCCCGCCCTGGTGCGCAGCCCAGCCAAGGTGTGCGCACCAAGGTGCCCACCCTGGCGAAGGTGCGCGCCCGGGCAATTAACCCAACTTCCAACTTCGCGCGCGCCAGGGTGGGAGCGCACCCAACAACCGGGCCTGGGAAGAGCCAATGCGAGAAACCCCACCAAACGCTCTGACAAAAAAAGAGGGGGCGCTCCAGTAACCCCGCTTCGGAGCGCACCCTGGGCAAACCCAGCCAAGGTGCCCACCCCGGCCAAGGTGCAGGCGAGGTGCGCACCCGGGGCAAACCGGGCTCCGACAACGTGCACGCCGCACCTTGGAGCACACTTCGTAGCGCTCCCGGGTGCGCACCTCAGAGCACACCAAGGTGGGCAGCGAGGTGCGCACCTTTGATGCGCTGCCTTCACTAATTTCCAGAAAAGGCAAAAAAAAAAGGAGATTTTAAAATTTCCGTTTTGAAAGATAGTGAAAAAAACGGAACGCGCGTGCCATCTTGAGCCCGCCCTGGTGCGCAGCCCAGGTAAGGTGCCCACCCTGGCAAAGGTGCGCACCCGGGCAATTAACCCTACTTCCGACTTCGTGCGCGCCAGGGTGGCAACCGGGCCTCGGAAGAGCCAATGCGAGAAACCCCACCAAACGCTCCGACAAAAAAAGAGGCGGCGCTCCAATAACCCCGCTTCGGAGCGCAGCCGGGGCAAACCCAGCCAAGGTGCCCACCCCGACGAAGGTGCACGCGAGGTGCGCACCCGGGGCAAACCGGGCTCCGACAACGTGCACGCAGCACCTTGGAGCACACTTCGAAGCACTCCCGGGTGCCCACCGGCGTTGCGCACCGTGGTGGGCAGCGAGGTGCGCACCTTTGATGCGCTGCCTTCACTAATTTCCAGAAAAAGGCAAAAAAAAATGAGATTTTAAAATTTCCGTTTTGAAAGATAGTGAAAAAAAAGGAACGCGGGTGCCATCTTGAGCCCGCCCTGGTGCGCAGCCCAGGCAAGGCATGCGCACCAAGGTGCCCACCCGAGGTGCACACCCGGGGCAAACCGGGCTCCGACTTCGTGCAGGCCGCACCTTGGAGCACACTTCGGAGCGCTCCTTGGTGCGCACCATGGTGCCCACCAGGGCGCGCAACCCAGCCAAGGTCTGCACACCAAGGTGCCCACCCCGGCGAAGGTGCACGCGAGGTGCGCACCCGGGGCAAACCGGGCTCCGACTTCGTGCACGCCATGGTGCCCACCGCGGCGAAGGTGCACGCGAGGTGCGCACCCGGGGCAAACCGGGCTCCGACTTCGTGCACGCCGCACCTTGGAGCACACTTCGGAGCGCTCCTTGGTGCGCAC
>NW_026728979.1:242500-265000 GCF_030272615.1 Cryptomeria japonica | reverse complement strand
CCACTCTTCGCAGAGAGGTGATAGACGCCAACGAGCCCGCGCATAGCAATCGAGGTGTAAAAAGGGCGTTGAAGGCAGGAAGCCTGGACGAAAGAGGCTACGAGGTCACCTCGAAGCGGTCTAAGAATCGGGCGCACTTGGGGCGACTACCAGTGCCAACCCCTTATCCCGCGGTGCGTCCGACACACAGAAATTTCCAAGGCGGCCAAGGAGCCTCCCCGCATAGCAATCGGGGTGTGAGGTTACGGATGCAGCATTGATAGCAATCGAGGTGTGAGGCGAAGGATGCAGAAGTGAGAGCCGAGGGATGTAGCAGAGATAGCAATCGGGGTGTGTGATGCAGAAGAGATAGCAATCGAGGTGTGCGGTGGGAAGGGCCCAGCAGCCAGAATGCATGAAGCGACGGATGAAGCAGTGATGACAACCGGGCTGTGAGGAGAGGAGGGATGCAGCCAAGAAAGCAATCAGGGCTCGAGGCAAGGGATGCATCAAGGATAGCAATCATGTTGTGAGGCGAGATTCCAAAGGCTAAACGTGAGAGGCTGCAGGGTCGACTCAGAGAGGTCTATGCATGTGAGAGGCTGAAAGCAAGGTCGACTCGGAGCGGTCTATGCATCGGGCGCGCTTGGGGCGACTACCAGTGCCAACCCCTTATCCCGCGACGCGTCCGACAAAGAGAACGTTCCAAGGCGGCAGAGGAGGTTACCAGCCGAAGGATGCAGTAGCAATAACAGGTATAGTTCCGCGGCGGCCGAGAAGACTCACCGCATAGGAATCGGGATGCGAGGCGAGGGATGCGGCGGGAAGGCCCCGACGGCTAAACGGAAGAGGCTGCAGGGCCGCCTCGGAATGGTCCAAGCATCGGATGCGATTGGGACGACTACCAGTGCCAACCCCTTATCCCGCGATGCGTCCGATACACAGATAGTTCCAAGGCGGCCGAGGAGCCTCACCGCATATCAATCGGGGTGCGAGGCGAGGGATGGGGCGGGAAGGCCCCAACGGCTAGACGGAAGAGGCTTCAGGGCCACCTCGGAATGGTCCAAGCATCGGACGCGCTTGGGGCGACTGCCAGTGCCAACCCCTTATCCCGCGATGCGTCCGATACACAGATGGTTCCAAGGCGGCCGAGGAGCCTCACCGCATAGCAATCGGGGGTGCGAGGCGAGGGATGGGGCGGGAAGGCCCCAACGGCTAGACGGAAGAGGCTTCAGGGCCGCCTAGGAATGGTCCAAGCATCGGACACGCTTGGGGCGACTACCAGTGACAGCCCCCTATCCCGCGATGCGTCCGATACGAAGATGGTTCCAAGGCGGCCGAGGAGCCTCACCGCATAGCAATCGGGGTGCGAGGTGGGGGATGCGGCGAGATGGCCCCAACGGCTAGACGGAAGAGGCCACAGGGCCGCGTCGGAATAGTCCAAGCATCGGACGCGCTTGGGGCGACTACCAGTGACAACCCCTTATCCCGCGATGCGTCCGATACGAAGATAGTTCCAAGGCGGCCGAGGAGCCTCACCGCATAGCAATCGGGGTGCGAGGTGGGGGATGCGGCGAGATGGCCCCAACGGCTAGACGGAAGAGGCTGCAGGGCCGCCTCGGAATAGTCCAAGCATCGGACGCGCTTGGGGCCACTACCAGTGACAACCCCTTATCCCGCGATGCGTCCGATACGAAGATAGTTCCAAGGCGGCCGAAGAGCCTCACCGCATAGCAATCGGGGTGCGAGGTGGGGGATGCGGCGAGATGGCCCCAACGGCTAGACGGAAGAGGCCACAGGGCCGCCTCGGAATAGTCCAAGCATCGGACGCGCTTGGGGCGACTACCAGTGACAACCCCTTATCCCGCGATGCGTCCGATACGAAGATAGTTCCCAGGCGGCCGAGGAGCCTCACCGCATAGCAATCGGGGTGCGAGGCGAGGGATGCGGCGAGATGGCCCCAAAGGCTAGACGGAAGAGGCTGCAGGGCTGCCTCGGAATAGTCCAAGCATCGGACGCGCTTGGGGCGACTACCACTGCCAACCCCTTATCCCGCGATGCGTCCGATACACAGATAGTTCCGAGGCGGCCGAGGAGGTGGGGGATGCAGCGAGATGGCCCCAACGGCTAGACGGAAGAGGCTGCAGGGCCGCCTCGGAATAGTCCAAGCATCGGACGCGCTTGGGGCGACTACCAGTGACAACCCCTTATCCCGCGATGCGTCCGATACACAGATAGTTCCGAGGCGGCCAAGGAGCCTCACCGCATAGCAATCGTGGTGCGAGGTGGGGGATGCGGCGAGATGGCCCCAACGGCTAGACGGAAGAGGCTGCAGGGCCGCCTCGGAATGGTCCAAGCATCGGATGCGCTTGGGGCGACTACCACTGCCAACCCCTTATCCCGCGATGCGTCCGATACACAGATAGTTCCAAGGCGGCCGAGGAGCCTCACAGCATAGCAATCAGGGTGCGAGGCGAGGGATGCGGCGAGAAAGCCCCAACGGCTAGAGGGAAGAGGCTTCAGGTCCGCCTCGGAATGGTCCAAGCATCGGACGCGCTTGGGGCGACTACCAGTGACAACCCCTTATCCCGCGACGCGTCCGATACACAGATAGTTCCAAGGCGGCCGAGGAGCCTCACCGCATAGCAATCGGGGTGCGAGGCGAGGGATGCGGCGAGAAGGACCCAACGGCTACACGGAAGAGGCTTCGGGGCCGCCTCGGAATGGTCCAAGCATCGGACGCGCTTGGGGCGACTACCAGTGACAACCCCTTATCCCGCGACGCGTCCGATACACAGATAGTTCCAAGGCGGCCGAGGAGCCTCACCGCATAGCAATCGGGGTGCGAGGCGAGGGATGCGGCGAGAAGGACCCAACGGCTAGACGGAAGAGGCTTCGGGGCCGCCTCGGAATGGTCCAAGCATCGGACGCGCTTGGGGCGACTACCAGTGACAACCCCTTATCCCGCGACGCGTCCGATACACAGATAGTTCCAAGGCGGCCGAGGAGCCTCACCGCATAGCAATCGGGGTGCGAGGCGAGGGATGCGGCGAGAAGGACCCAACGGCTAGACGGAAGAGGCTTCGGGTCCGCCTCGGAATGGTCCAAGCATCGGACGCGCTTGGGGCGACTACCAGTGACAACCCCTTATCCCGCGACGCGTCCGATACACAGATAGTTCCAAGGCGGCCGAGGAGCCTCACCGCATAGCAATCGGGGTGCGAGGCGAGGGATGCGGCGAGAAGGACCCAACGGCTAGACGGAAGAGGCTTCGGGTCCGCCTCGGAATGGTCCAAGCATCGGACGCGCTTGGGGCGACTACCAGTGACAACCCCTTATCCCGCGACGCGTCCGATACACAGATAGTTCCAAGGCGGCCGAGGAGCCTCACCGCATAGCAATCGGGGTGCGAGGCGAGGGATGCGGCGAGAAGGACCCAACGGCTAGACGGAAGAGGCTTCGGGTCCGCCTCGGAATGGTCCAAGCATCGGACGCGCTTGGGGCGACTACCAGTGACAACCCCTTATCCCGCGACGCGTCCGATACACAGATAGTTCCGAGGCGGCCGAGGAGCCTCACCGCATAGCAATCGGGGTGCGAGGCGAAGGATGCGGCGAGAAGGACCCAACGGCTAGACGGAAGAGGCTTCGGGTCCGCCTCGGAATGGTCCAAGCATCGGACGCGCTTGGGGCGACTACCAGTGACAACCCCTTATCCCGCGACGCGTCCGATACACAGATAGTTCCAAGGCGGCCGAGGAGCCTCACCGCATAGCAATCGGGGTGCGAGGCGAGGGATGCGGCGAGAAGGACCCAACGGCTAGACGGAAGAGGCTTCAGGGCCGCCTCGGAATGGTCCAAGCATCGAACGCGCTTGGGGCGACTACCAGTGACAACCCCTTATCCCGCGACGCGTCCGATACACAGATAGTTCCGAGGCGGCCGAGGAGCCTCACCGCATAGCAATCGGGGTGCGAGGCGAGGGATGCGGCGAGAAGGACCCAACGGCTAGACGGAAGAGGCTTCAGGGCCGCCTCGGAATGGTCCAAGCATCGGACGCGCTTGGGGCGACTACCAGTGACAACCCCTTATCCCGCGACGCGTCCGATACACAGATAGTTCCGAGGCGGCCGAGGAGCCTCACCGCATAGCAATCGGGGTGCGAGGCGAGGGATGCGGCGAGAAGGACCCAACGGCTAGACGGAAGAGGCTTCAGGGCCGCCTCGGAATGGTCCAAGCATCGGACGCGCTTGGGGCGACTACCAATGACAACCCCTTATCCCGCGACGCGTCCGATACACAGATAGTTCCGAGGCGGCCGAGGAGCCTCACCGCATAGCAATCGGGGTGCGAGGCGAGGGATGCGGCGAGAAGGACCCAACGGCTAGACGGAAGAGGCTTCAGGGCCGCCTCGGAATGGTCCAAGCATCGGACGCGCTTGGGGCGACTACCAGTGACAACCCCTTATCCCGCGACGCGTCCGATACACAGATAGTTCCGAGGCGGCCGAGGAGCCTCACCGCATAGCAATCGGGGTGCGAGGCGAGGGATGCGGCGAGAAGGACCCAACGGCTAGACGGAAGAGGCTTCAGGGCCGCCTCGGAATGGTCCAAGCATCGGACGCGCTTGGGGCGACTACCGTTGCCAACCCCTTATCCCGCGATGCGTCTGATACACAGATAGTTCCGAGGCGGCCGAGGAGCCTCACCGCATAGCAATCGGGTTGCGAGGCAGATTATTGGGAAGGGAACCCCCTGGGATGCGGCTCAAGCAGTGCCCAAAGGGACTGGAATGCGGAATCACATCGAGAGACCCAAATGCTATACGAGGGCTCAAATCGAATTATCGATTTGGCCACGACATGGACGCATCGGAACGACTACCTTTGCCGAACCACTCGCAATTGCATCCATACCGAAACCAATAGACATTTCCGTTAGAGCCCTCGCATAGCATTCGGGAATCTCGCATGCCCCTCTAAATCGACCAATGCTGGCGCTCAATGAAAATCCGAGCGCTACCACCGTTCGAGCGCCAGCATTGGTCGAGTTAGAGGGGCACGGGGGAGAATGCTCCAGTCAACACCTCCCCTATATAAGTTATTTGTCCGATTCTCGCACAACCGTAGTCTGCCTCGTCGAATCAAACAACGGTCCCAGATTCCGACTTCCGTTCCGTAGAGACCCAAAAGCTAGATGGAGGCTCGCAAGAAAGAGAGTCGGCGCATAGCAATCGGGTTTCTCGAACGTTTAGGGACCGAGCTCACTTGCGGATAGGGCAAAATCCGCCAAGCAACCCAAAAGCTAGACGGGGGCTCGAATCGAATCGCCTAGGCGGCCACAACAACGACGTGTTGGATCGACTACCAGTGCCAAACCATTCAGCAAGACTAGTCTGTGTCGAGGCCGGATAGAGATTCTCAGAGAGCGCCCGCATAGCATTTAGGAGACCTGCCGCGTCCCTCACACTCGACAAATGGTGGTGCACGTTTATAAATCCGAGCGATCCCAACCCTTTCAAGCACCAACATCGGTCGAGATAGAGGGGCACGGAGGGGGCTGCGTGAGACAACACAGTCCCCTATATAAGTTATTTGTCCGATTCTCACACATCCGAAGAATGGTCATCAAATCGGACAACAGCCCAAACTTCCGACTTCCGTCCCAGAAAGCCCAAGAGCTATCTAAAACGTTCATGGCCGGAACTCGATCGCGGCTATACCAGTCCGCCAAGCAACCCAAAAGCTAGACTGGAGCTCTAGTCGAATCACCTCTGTGGCCATTGCAAGGACGTGTTGGAGCGACTACCATTGCCGAACCATTCCGCAGGTCGAGTCCATACCAAGGCCGCATAGAGATTCACGATGAGCTCCTGCATAGCAATCAGGAGACTTGCCGTGTCCATCACAATCGATAAATCCTGGTGCAAGATTTTTGCATCCGAGCGCTCCAACCAGTCGAGCACCAGCATCAATCGACATAAACGGGCACGGGGGGAGGATGCTCGAGAACACTACCTCCCCTATATAAGTTATTTGTCCGATTCTCAAGCAGCCGAAGTCTGGTCATCGAATCGGGTCAAAGACCACAACTTCCGACTTTACCCACAATGCAAGTCATCGAATCGAACATCGGCCCCCGAGTCGGACTCCATGCGTATGTCAGGTCATCGGACCCAAATTCCGCCTTCCTGCGCATGGCGGGCCATCAATATCAACTCGGTCATCGGACCCAAACTCCGCCTTTTTGCGTATGGCACGCCTTCAAATCGGTCATCGGACCCAAATTCCGCCTTCCTGTGCATGGCGGGCCATCAACATCAACTCGGTCATCGGACCCAAATTCCGCCTTTCTGCGCATGGCACGCCATCAACTCGGTCATCGGACCCAAATTCCGCCTTCCTGCGCATGGCAGGTCATCGGACACAAATTCAGACCTCGCCAATATGCCTACGTATCGAATCGGTCATCGGACCCAACTTCCGACTTCATCCATACTGTAGGGTCTTTGAGGTTGGCGCGGTGCGCTCAACCCAGGGAGTCGACCCATCGAAGCATACACCTCCCCTATATAAGCTATTTGTCCGATTCCCACACCTGTGTAGTTTGCACCTCTGACCAGGACATCGACCCCAACTTCCGAACTCGACTGCAACGACGGCACCAGCGCCTTGGTGCGCACCTTGCGACGCACAGTCCCAACATTCGCCTTCCTGCACATGGCAGGTCATCGGACCCAAATTCCGACCTCGCGAGTATGCCTACATATCGAATCGGTCATCGGACCCAACTTCCGACTTCATCCATACCGTAGGGTCTTTGAGGTTGGCGCGGTGCGCTCAACCCGGGGAGTCGACCCAACGAAGCATACACCTCCCCTATATAAGCTATTTGTCCGATTCCCACACCTGTGTAGTTTGCACCTCCGATCAAGACATCGACCCCAACTTCCGAACTCGCCTCCAACGACCGAACCAGCGCCTTGGTGCGCACCTTGCAACGCACAGTGCCAACATTCGCCTTCCTGCACGTGGCAGGTCATCGGACCCAAATTCCGACCTCGCGAGTATGCCTACATATCGAATCGGTCATCGGACCCAACTTCCGACTTCATCCATACCGTAGGGTCTTTGAGGTTGGCGCGGTGCGCTCAACCCGGGGAGTCGACCCAACGAAGCATACACCTCCCCTATATAAGCTATTTGTCCGATTCCCACACCTGTGTAGCTTGCACCTCCGATCAGGACATCGACCCCAACTTCCGAACTCGACTAAAAAGACCGCACCAGCGCCTTGGTGTGCACCTTGCAACGCACAGTGTCAACATTCGCCTTCCTGCACATGGCAGGTCATCGGACCCAAATTCCGACCTCATGAGCATACCTACTAATCGAATCGGTCATCGGACCCAACTTCCGACTTCATCCATACCGTAGGGTCTTTGAGGTTGGCGCGGTGCGCTCAACCTGGGGAGTCGACCCATCGAAGCATACACCTCCCCTATATAAGCTATTTGTCCGATTCCGACACCTGTGTAGTTTGCACCTCCGCTCAGGACATCGACCCCAACTTCCGAACTCGCCTGCAACGACCGAACCAGCGCCTTGGTGCGCACCAAAAGTGCGCACTTTTGGAGGGCACTTTTCTGCGCTCCAAAGGTGCGCACTTTTGGAGGGCACTTTTTGGAGGGCACTTTTCTGCGCTCCAAAGGTGCGCACTTTTGGAGGGCACTTTTTGGAGGGCACTTTTCTGCGCTCCAAAGGTGCGCACTTTTGGAGGGCACTTTTTGGAGGGCACTTTTCTGCGCTCCAAAGGTGCGCACTTTTGGAGGGCACTTTTTGGAGGGCACTTTTCTGCGCTCCAAAGGTGCGCACTTTTGGAGGGCACTTTTTGGAGGGCACTTTTCTGCGCTCCAAAGGTGCGCACTTTTGGAGGGCACTTTTTGGAGGGCACTTTTCTGCGCTCCAAAGGTGCGCACTTTTGGAGGGCACTTTTTGGAGGGCACTTTTCTGCGCTCCAAAGGTGCGCACTTTTGGAGGGCACTTTTTGGAGGGCACTTTTCTGCGCTCCAAAGGTGCGCACTTTTGGAGGGCACTTTTTGGAGGGCACTTTTCTGCGCTCCAAAGGTGCGCACTTTTGGAGGGCACTTTTTGGAGGGCACTTTTCTGCGCTCCAAAGGTGCGCACTTTTGGAGGGCACTTTTGTGCACTCCAAAGGTGCGCACTTTTGGAGGGCACTTTTCCTGTGCTCCAAAGGTGCACACCTAGGTGAGCACCTTCGACCACACCTTGTAGCACACCAAACTCTGACTTTCGACTTCATCCGCAATGCAGGGTCTTTGAGGTTGGCGCAATGCGCACAACCAGGGGAGTCGACCCATCAAACCCAACACCTCCCCTATATAAGCTATTTGTCTGATTCTCATACATGCGTAGCCTGCAGGAGCAATTAGGACATCGACCCCAACTTTCGGCTTCTAAACGAAAACAAGGTCTTTGAGGTTGGTGTAATGCGAACAACTAGGGGAGTCAACCCATCAAACCCAACACCTCCCCTATATAAGCTATTTGTCTGATTCTCATACATGTGTAGTCTACAGGAGCAATTAGGACATCGACCCCAACTTTTGACTTCTTAACGAAAACAAGGTCTTTGAGGTTGACGTAATGCGCACAACCAGGGGAGTCGACCCATCAAACCCAACACCTCCCCTATATAAGCTATTTGTCCGATTCTCATACATGTGTAGCCTGCAGGAGCCATTAGGACATTGACCCCAACTTTTGACTTCTTAACGAAAACAAGGTCTTTGAGGTTGGCGTAATGCGCACAACCAAGGGAGTTGACCCATCAAACCCAACACCTCCCCTATATAAGCTATTTGTCTGATTCTCATACATGTGTAGCCTGCAACAACGATTAGGACATCCACCCCAACTTCTGAATTCGTCTGCGTTGACCGCACCAAAGGTGCACGCCTTGGTGCTCACCAAAATCCGACTTCCGACTTCTTCTGCTATGCGGGGTCTTTGAGGTTGGCGCAGTGCGCACAACCAGGGGAGTCAACCCACCGAATGCAACACCTCCCCTATATAAGCTATTTGTCTGATTCTCATACATGCGTAGACTGCAGCAATGATTAGGACATCCACCCCAACTTTTGACTTCTTAAACAAGACAGGGTCTTTGAAGTTGGTGCAGTGCACACAACCAGGGGAGTCGACCCATCAAACGCAACACCTCCCCTATATAAAGCTATTTGTCCGATTCTCATACGTGTAGTCTGCAGCAGCGATTAGGACATCGACCCCAACTTCCGAATTCGTTTGCATTGACCGCACCAAAGGTGCACGCCTTGGTGTGCACCCTGGAGTGCACTTTGGTGCTCACCTCGGTGCACACTTTGGTGTGCACCTCGGTGTGCACCAAAGGTGCGCACCTTGGAGCGCACCAAAGGTGTACACTTTGGAGCGCACCACATAGGGTCTTTGAGAGGTTGGCGCAGTGCGCACACCAAGGTGGGTGTTGAGGTGCGTGCCGAGGTGGGTGGGTGCTAGGGTGCGCTCCATGGTGGGTGCCAGGGTGGGTGCGTGCTAGGGTGGATTCCAAAGAGGGTCATAGGGTGGGTGCCAAGGTGGGTTGGTGATATAGTGGGTTCAAAGGTGGGTACTAGGGTGGGTTCCAAGGTGGGTCACAAGTTGGGTGCCAGGATGCGTGGGTGTTAGGTTGGGTGCCAAGGTGGGCTCCTGCGTGGGTGGGTGCTAGGGTGGGTTTCAAGGTGGACGCGAGGGCGGGTGCCAAGGTGGGTAACAAGTTGGGTGTTAGGATGGGTGAGTGCTAGAGTGGGTGCCAAGGTGGGTGGGTGCTAAGGTGGATGCCAAGGTGGTTCACAGGGTGGGTGGGTTCTAGGGTGAGTTCCAAGGTGGGTCACAGGTTCAGTGCTAGGGTGGGTGTCAAGGCGGGTGTCGAGGTGCCTGGGTGCTAGGGTGTGGATGCCAATGTGGGTCATAGGGTGGGTACTAGGGTGGGCTGCAATGTGGGTGCCAAGGTGGGTAACATGCTCGGTGGGTTCTAAATTGGGTGCCAGGGTGGGTGTGCACCCACCTTGCCCGAGGTGGGTGCCAAGGTGCCAGTGTGGGTGGGTGCTAAGGTGGATGCCAAGGTGGGTGAGAAGGTGGGTGATAGGTTGAGTGGTAGGATGGGTGGGTGCCAAGATGGGTCACAGGGTGGGTGCAAGGGTGGGTAGGTGCTAGGGTTGGTGTCAGGGTGGGTGGGTGCTAGGTTGGGTTCCAAGGTGGGTGCGAGGGTGAGTGTCAAGGTGGGTCACAGGTTAGGTGCTAGGATGGGTGAGTGCTAGGGTGCAAAGGTGCCAGGGTGGGTGCTAGGATGGGTCGATGCTAGGGTGAGTGGCAAGGTGGGTCCACAAGTGTCAAGGTGGGTGCCGAGGTGGGTGCCAAGTCGGCGACTGCTATGGTGGATGCCAAGGTGGGTCACGGGGTGGGTGCCAAGTTGCTAGGTTGGGTTCCAAGGTGGGTGCCAACGTGGGTGCTAGGGTGCGTGGGTTAAAGGGTGTGTCACAACGTGGGTGCCAGGATGGGTGCGCACCCACACTGGCCAAGACGGGTGCGGGTGCAAGGTTGGGTTCCAAGCCCGGTCACAGGCTGGGTGCTAGGATGGGTGGGTGCCAAGGTGGGCACCAGGGTGGGTGCACCCACCCTGGCCAAGGTGGGTCACGGGGTGGGTCCTAGGGTGGGTAACGGGGTGGGTACTAAGGTGCGTGCCAAGGTGGGTCATAGGGTGGGTGCCAAGGTGGGCACCAGGGTGGGTGTGCACCAACCCTAGCCAGGGTAGGTCACGGGGTGGTTGTCGGGGTGGGCGTCAAGGAGCCAAGGTGGGTGGCAAGTAGCCAAGTTGCGTGCCAAGGTGGGTGTCGGGGTGGGTGCCAAGGATCCAAGGTGGGTGCCAAGGAACCAAGGTGGGTGTCTGGGTGGGTGCCGAGGTGGGAGCCAGGGTGGGTCCCAAGGTGAGTGCAAAGGTGGGTGCCAGGGTCAAGGTGAGTGCCAATGTGGGTTCCAAGGTGCCAGGGTCAGGGTGAGTGCCAATGTGGGTTCAAAGGTGCTAAGTTGGGTGCGAGGTTGGGTGCGAGGGTGGGTGGGTGCCAAGGTGTGCTAGGTGGAAGCCCGGGTGGGTCGGCATCCCATGGGTGTCGAGTTGGGTGCCTGATGGGTGCTTCTTGTCAAGTTTTAGTCGTCGGGACTCATTTCGAGCCTTAGAGGTCGTTTCTTGTCCGGTTGCCCTGTCTTCGACCTGGGAACCCAATTTTGGTCCTCGGGTCCCATTTTTTTTTGTCTCGCATCCCACTTTTGGCCTGTGGCCTTTTCGGGGTCGATTCTCGTTTTGGGCATCAGAGCATGTTTCTTCTCCTAAAACCCAATATTTGTTTATTAAGTCTCGGAACACATTTTTGTTCTCGTGGACCCATCATGGGTCTTGGAACGCATTTGTGGTCCTTGGGTCCCATTTTGCATCCCGAAACTTGTGTTTTGGTGCTTGATCCCTATTTTGGGTGCCCACCTTGCACCAAGTGCGCACCCGGGGCAAACCGAGCGCCTTGGTGCACCGGGGCAAGATCGAGCGTGCACCCGAGGCGCCCCGAACATGCACCAAGGTGCACTCGGCCCACATGTGAGCGCAGGTCGTTGCGCCCGAGGTGGTGTGTGGGCACCGCGTTGCAGACGGGACACTGCACGCACACGACGCCCCCTCCAGGTGCACGCACGTAGGCCGGGCCGGGTGCACACCCGACGCCCTAGCAAGGTGCGCGCACCCGGGCAGGGCTCACACTTGGCGAACGGGGCGCACTTCGCGAGGGAGGGTGTGCACCTCGACGGGGGTGGGTGGCCGGGGTGGATTCGCACGTGGGTCGCGGTTTGCTAAGTACACACTGCGACAAGCTCATAACGGGTGCGATCATACCAGCATTAGTGCACCGGATCCCATCAGAACTCCGCAGTTAAGCGCGCTTGGGCCGGAGTAGTACTGGGATGGGTGACCTCCCGGGAAGTCCCGGTGTTGCACCCTTTTTTAGTTTTTCGCCGGGCGTCGCAATGCTATTTGAATAAACCTTTTGCCCGTTTGCGTTCTCGTCGGGGCCGGGCCGGGCCGGGGTGCGCTGCCCGCACTACCGCGCGCGCGGGGGCGACACCGAGCGCGCACCCGAGGCACCCCGAGCACACAGGCCACGGTGCAACCCGGGCGTTGTGCGCGCACCCCGGTGCGCCCGAGGTGCTGCGCGCGCACCCAGGTGAAATCGGTGTGCACCTCGGCCAGTGCGCGCTCGGTCGAGTCGCGCACGTTGGCCAAGGTGCACGGTGATGTTTCTTACTCTAAGGTTCCGCACCAGACGCCCGGGACAGGTGAGCGAAGCTGGGCGGGGCCGGGTGCGCGGCCGGGGCAGGTGCACGCAGCTGGAGAGAGCTTTGGAGCACACTTCGGAGCGCACCAATGATGCGCTCCATTCAAAAGTTTCCTGAAAAGGCAAAAAAAGTTGAGATTATAGAATTTCCCACTTGAGAGATTGTAAAAAAAAAAAATTTAAAATGAAGGAAACGCGGGTGCCAAGGTGTGCGCAGCCCAGCCAAGGTGTGCGCACCAAGGCGCCCACCCTGGCGAAGGTGCACGCAAGGTGCGCACCCGAGGCAAACCGGACAATTAACCCAACTTTCGACTTCGCGCGCACCTTGGAGCGCACTTCGGAGCGCTCCTTGGTGCGCACCAATCTTGGGCACCTCGGAGTGCACCATGGCGCCCACCAAGGTGCGCACCCGGGGCAAACCGAGCTCCGACTTCGTGCGCACCTTGGAGCGCACGAAAGGTGCGCACCATGGCGCCCACCAAGGTGCGCAGCCCAGCCAAGGCGTGCGCATCAAGGTGCGCACCCTGGCGAAGGTGCGCACCCGGGGCAAACCGAGCTCCGACTTCGTGCGCACCTTGGAGCGCACAAAAGGTGCGCAACCCAGCCAAGGTGTGCGCACCCCGGTCAAACCGAGCTCCGAATCGTGCGCACCAGAGGTGCACGCCATCGTGCGCACCTTGGAGCACACTTCGGAGCCCTCCTTGGTGCGCGCCGATGTTGCGCACCTCGGAGCGCACCCGGGGAAAACAATGCAATTAACCCGACTTTCGACTTCGTGGGCACCTCGGAGCGCTCTCGGGTTCGCACCTCGGAGCACACCGAGGTGCGCACCTTTGATGCGCTGCCTTCACCAATTTCCAGAAAAGGCAAGAAAACATTGAGAAGGTGTGCGCACCGAGGTGCCCACCCTGGCGAAGGTGCACGCGAGGTGCGCACCCGGGGCAAACCGGGCTCCGACTTCGTGCACGCCGCACCTTGGAGCACACTTCGGAGCGCTCCTTGGTGCGCACCAGGGCGCGCAACCCAGCCGAGGTGCCCACCCCGGCGAAGGTGCACGCGAGGTGCGCACCCGGGGCAAACCGGGCTCCGACTTCGTGCACGCCATGGTGCCCACCGCGGCGAAGGTGCACGCGAGGTGCGCACCCGGGGCAAACCGGGCTCCGACTTCGTGCACGCCGCACCTTGGAGCACACTTCGGAGCGCTCCTTGGTGCGCACCATGGTGCCCACCAGGGCGCGCAACCCCGCCGAAGGTGCACGCGAGGTGCGCACCCGGGGCAAACCGGGCTCCGACTTCGTGCACGCCGCACCTTGGAGCACACTTCGGAGCGCTCCTTGGTGCGCACCATGGTGCCCACCAGGGCGCGCAACCCCGCCGAAGGTGCACGCGAGGTGCGCACCCGGGGCAAACCGGGCTCCGACTTCGTGCACGCCATGGTGCGCACCGCGGCGAAGGTGCGCACCCGGGGCAAACCGGGCTCCGACTTCGTGCACGCCGCACCTTGGAGCACACTTCGGAGCGCTCCTTGGTGCGCACCAGGGCGCGCAACCCAGCCGAGGTGCCCACCCCGGCGAAGGTGCACGCGAGGTGCGTACCCGGGGCAAACCGGGCTCCGACTTCGTGCACGCCGCACCTTGGAGCACACTTCGGAGCGCTCCTTGGTGCGCACCATGGTGCCCACCAGGCCGCGCAACCCAGCCAAGGTGTGCGCACCAAGGTGCACGCGAGGTGCGCACCCGGGGCAAACCGGGGTCCGACTTCGTGCACGCCGCACCTTGGAGCACACATCGGGGCGCTCCCGGGTTCGCACCGGCGTTGCGCACCGTGGTGGGCACCTCGGAGCACACCAAGGTGGGCAGCGAGGTGCGCACCTTTGATGCGATGCCTTCACTAATTTCCATAAAAGGCAAAAAAAAAACGAGATTTTAAAATTTCCGTTTTGAAAGATAGTGAGAAAAAGGGAATGCTGGTGCCATCTTGAGCCCGCCCTGGTGCGCAGCCCAGCCAAGGTGTGCGCACCAAGGTGCCCACCCTGGCGAAGGTGCGCGCCCGGGCAATTAATCCAACTTCCAACTTCGCGCGCGCCAGGGTGGGAGCGCACCCAACAACCGGGCCTGGGAAGAGCCAATGCGAGAAACCCCACCAAACGCTCTGACAAAAAAAGAGGGGGCGCTCCAGTAACCCCGCTTCGGAGCGCACCCTGGGCAAACCCAGCCAAGGTGCCCACCCCGGCCAAGGTGCAGGCGAGGTGCGCACCCGGGGCAAACCGGGCTCCGACAACGTGCACGCCGCACCTTGGAGCACACTTCGTAGCGCTCCCGGGTGCGCACCTCAGAGCACACCAAGGTGGGCAGCGAGGTGCGCACCTTTGATGCGCTGCCTTCACTAATTTCCAGAAAAGGCAAAAAAAAAAGGAGATTTTAAAATTTCCGTTTTGAAAGATAGTGAAAAAAACGGAACGCGCGTGCCATCTTGAGCCCGCCCTGGTGCGCAGCCCAGGTAAGGTGCCCACCCTGGCAAAGGTGCGCACCCGGGCAATTAACCCTACTTCCGACTTCGTGCGCGCCAGGGTGGCAACCGGGCCTCGGAAGAGCCAATGCGAGAAACCCCACCAAACGCTCCGACAAAAAAAGAGGCGGCGCTCCAATAACCCCGCTTCGGAGCGCAGCCGGGGCAAACCCAGCCAAGGTGCCCACCCCGACGAAGGTGCACGCGAGGTGCGCACCCGGGGCAAACCGGGCTCCGACAACGTGCACGCAGCACCTTGGAGCACACTTCGAAGCACTCCCGGGTGCCCACCGGCGTTGCGCACCGTGGTGGGCAGCGAGGTGCGCACCTTTGATGCGCTGCCTTCACTAATTTCCAGAAAAAGGCAAAAAAAAATGAGATTTTAAAATTTCCGTTTTGAAAGATAGTGAAAAAAAAGGAACGCGGGTGCCATCTTGAGCCCACCCTGGTGCGCAGCCCAGGCAAGGCATGCGCACCAAGGTGCCCACCCGAGGTGCACACCCGGGGCAAACCGGGCTCCGACTTCGTGCAGGCCGCACCTTGGAGCACACTTCGGAGCGCTCCTTGGTGCGCACCATGGTGCCCACCAGGGCGCGCAACCCAGCCAAGGTCTGCACACCAAGGTGCCCACCCCGGCGAAGGTGCACGCGAGGTGCGCACCCGGGGCAAACCGGGCTCCGACTTCGTGCACGCCATGGTGCCCACCGCGGCGAAGGTGCACGCGAGGTGCGCACCCGGGGCAAACCGGGCTCCGACTTCGTGCACGCCGCACCTTGGAGCACACTTCGGAGCGCTCCTTGGTGCGCACCATGGTGCCCACCAGGGCGCGCAACCCAGCCAAGGTGTGCGCACCAAGGTGCACGCGAGGTGCGCACCCGGGGCAAACCGGGGTCCGACTTCGTGCACGCCGCACCTTGGAGCACACATCGGAGCGCTCCCAGGTTCGCACCAGCGTTGCGCACCTTTGATGCGCTGCCTTCACTAATTTCAAGAAAAGGCAAAAAAAAATGAGATTTTAAAATTTCCGTTCTGAAAGATAGTGAAAAAAACGGAACGCGGGTGCCATCTTGAGCCCTTCCTGGTGCGCAGCCCAGGCAAGTTGTGCGCACCAAGGTGCCCACCCTGGCGGAGGTGCGCGCCCGGGGCAATCCGGGCTCCGACTTCGTGCACTGCATGGTGCCCACCAAGGCGCGCAACCCAGCCAAGGTGCCCACCGCAGCGAAGGTGCACGCGAGGTGCGCACCCGAGGTGCACACCCGGGGCAAACCGGGCTCCGACTTCGTGCACGCCGCACCTTGGAGCACACTTCAGAGCGCTCCTTGGTGCGCACCAGGGCGCGCAACCCAGCCGAGGTGCCCACCCCGGCGAAGGTGCACGCGAGGTGCGCACCCGGGGCAAACCGGGCTCCGACTTCGTGCACGCCATGGTGCCCACCGCGGCGAAGGTGCGCACCCGGGGCAAACCGGGCTCCGACTTCGTGCACGCCGCACCTTGGAGCACACTTCGGAGCGCTCCTTGGTGCGCACCATGGTGCCCACCAGGCCGCGCAACCCAGCCAAGGTGTGCGCACCAAGGTGCACGCGAGGTGCGCACCCGGGGCAAACCGGGGTCCGACTTCGTGCACGCCGCACCTTGGAGCACACATCGGGGCGCTCCCGGGTTCGCACCGGCGTTGCGCACCGTGGTGGGCACCTCGGAGCACACCAAGGTGGGCAGCGAGGTGCGCACCTTTGATGCGATGCCTTCACTAATTTCCATAAAAGGCAAAAAAAAAACGAGATTTTAAAATTTCCGTTTTGAAAGATAGTGAGAAAAAGGGAATGCTGGTGCCATCTTGAGCCCGCCCTGGTGCGCAGCCCAGCCAAGGTTTGCGCACCAAGGTGCCCACCCTGGCGAAGGTGCGCGCCCGGGCAATTAACCCAACTTCCAACTTCGCGCGCGCCAGGGTGGGAGCGCACCCAACAACCGGGCCTGGGAAGAGCCAATGCGAGAAACCCCACCAAACTCTCTGACAAAAAAAGAGGGGGCGCTCCAGTAACCCCGCTTCGGAGCGCACCCTGGGCAAACCCAGCCAAGGTGCCCACCCCGGCCAAGGTGCAGGCGAGGTGCGCACCCGGGGCAAACCGGGCTCCGACAACGTGCACGCCGCACCTTGGAGCACACTTCGTAGCGCTCCCGGGTGCGCACCTCAGAGCACACCAAGGTGGGCAGCGAGGTGCGCACCTTTGATGCGCTGCCTTCACTAATTTCCAGAAAAGGCAAAAAAAAAAGGAGATTTTAAAATTTCCGTTTTGAAAGATAGTGAAAAAAACGGAACGCGCGTGCCATCTTGAGCCCGCCCTGGTGCGCAGCCCAGGTAAGGTGCCACCCTGGCAAAGGTGCGCACCCGGGCAATTAACCCTACTTCCGACTTCGTGCGCGCCAGGGTGGCAACCGGGCCTCGGAAGAGCCAATGCGAGAAACCCCACCAAACGCTCCGACAAAAAAAGAGGCGGCGCTCCAATAACCCCGCTTCGGAGCGCAGCCGGGGCAAACCAAGCCAAGGTGCCCACCCCGACGAAGGTGCACGCGAGGTGCGCACCCGGGGCAAACCGGGCTCCGACAACGTGCACGCAGCACCTTGGAGCACACTTCGAAGCACTCCCGGGTGCCCACCGGCGTTGCGCACCGTGGTGGGCAGCGAGGTGCGCACCTTTGATGCGCTGCCTTCACTAATTTCCAGAAAAAGGCAAAAAAAAATGAGATTTTAAAATTTCCGTTTTGAAAGATAGTGAAAAAAAAGGAACGCGGGTGCCATCTTGAGCCCGCCCTGGTGCGCAGCCCAGGCAAGGCATGCGCACCAAGGTGCCCACCCGAGGTGCACACCCGGGGCAAACCGGGCTCCGACTTCGTGCAGGCCGCACCTTGGAGCACACTTCGGAGCGCTCCTTGGTGCGCACCATGGTGCCCACCAGGGCGCACCCGAGGCAAACCGGGCTCCGACTTCGTGCACGCCGCACCTTGGAGCACACATCGGAGCGCTCCCAGGTTCGCACCAGCGTTGCGCACCTTTGATGCGCTGCCTTCACTAATTTCCAGAAAAGGCAAAAAAAAACGATATTTTAAAATTTCCGTTCTGAAAGATAGTGAAAAAAACGGAACGCGGGTGCCATCTTGAGCCCTTCCTGATGCGCAGCCCAGGCAAGTTGTGCGCACCAAGGTGCCCACCCTGGCGGAGGTGCGCGCCCGGGGCAAACCGGGCTCCGACTTCGTGCACTGCATGGTGCCCACCAAGGCGCGCAACCCAGCCAAGGTGCCCACCGCAGCGAAGGTGCACGCGAGGTGCGCACCCGAGGTGCACACCCGGGGCAAACCGGGCTCCGACTTCGTGCACGCCGCACCTTGGAGCACACTTCAGAGCGCTCCTTGGTACGCACCAGGGCGCGCAACCCAGCCAAGGTGCTCACCCCGGCGAAGGTGCACGCGAGGTGCGCACCCGGGGCAAATCGGGCTCGGACTTCGTGCACGCCGCACCTTGGAGCACACATCGGAGCGCTCCCGGGTTCGCACCAGCATTGCGCACCTTTGATGCGCTGCCTTCACTAATTTCCAGAAAAGGCAAAAAAAAGAAAAAAATGAGATTTTAAAATTTCCGTTTTGAAAGATAGTGAAAAAAACGGAACGCGGGTGCCATCTTGAGCCCGCCCTGGTGTGCAGCCCAGGCAAGTTGTGCGCACCAAGGCACCCACCCTGGCCAAGGTGGGTCACGGGGTGGGTCCTAGGGTGGGTAACGGGGTGGGTACTAAGGTGCGTGCCAAGGTGGGTCATAGGGTGGGTGCCAAGGTGGGCACCAGGGTGGGTGTGCACCAACCCTAGCCAGGGTAGGTCACGGGGTGGTTGTCGGGGTGGGCGTCAAGGAGCCAAGGTGGGTGGCAAGTAGCCAAGTTGCGTGCCAAGGTGGGTGTCGGGGTGGGTGCCAAGGATCCAAGGTGGGTGCCAAGGAACCAAGGTGGGTGTCTGGGTGGGTGCCGAGGTGGGAGCCAGGGTGGGTCCCAAGGTGAGTGCAAAGGTGGGTGCCAGGGTCAAGGTGAGTGCCAATGTGGGTTCCAAGGTGCCAGGGTCAGGGTGAGTGCCAATGTGGGTTCAAAGGTGCTAAGTTGGGTGCGAGGTTGGGTGCGAGGGTGGGTGGGTGCCAAGGTGTGCTAGGTGGAAGCCCGGGTGGGTCGGCATCCCATGGGTGTCGAGTTGGGTGCCTGATGGGTGCTTCTTGTCAAGTTTTAGTCGTCGGGACTCATTTCGAGCCTTAGAGGTCGTTTCTTGTCCGGTTGCCCTGTCTTCGACCTGGGAACCCAATTTTGGTCCTCGGGTCCCATTTTTTTTTGTCTCGCATCCCACTTTTGGCCTGTGGCCTTTTCGGGGTCGATTCTCGTTTTGGGCATCAGAGCATGTTTCTTCTCCTAAAACCCAATATTTGTTTATTAAGTCTCGGAACACATTTTTGTTCTCGTGGACCCATCATGGGTCTTGGAACGCATTTGTGGTCCTTGGGTCCCATTTTGCATCCCGAAACTTGTGTTTTGGTGCTTGATCCCTATTTTGGGTGCCCACCTTGCACCAAGTGCGCACCCGGGGCAAACCGAGCGCCTTGGTGCACCGGGGCAAGATCGAGCGTGCACCCGAGGCGCCCCGAACATGCACCAAGGTGCACTCGGCCCACATGTGAGCGCAGGTCGTTGCGCCCGAGGTGGTGTGTGGGCACCGCGTTGCAGACGGGACACTGCACGCACACGACGCCCCCTACAGGTGCACGCACGTAGGCCGGGCCGGGTGCACACCCGACGCCCTAGCAAGGTGCGCGCACCCGGGCAGGGCTCACACTTGGCGAACGGGGCGCACTTCGCGAGGGAGGGTGTGCACCTCGACGGGGGTGGGTGGCCGGGGTGGATTCGCACGTGGGTCGCGGTTTGCTAAGTACACACTGCGACAAGCTCATAACGGGTGCGATCATACCAGCGTTAGTGCACCGGATCCCATCAGAACTCCGCAGTTAAGCGCGCTTGGGCCGGAGTAGTACTGGGATGGGTGACCTCCCGGGAAGTCCCGGTGTTGCACCCTTTTTTAGTTTTTCGCCGGGCATCGCAATGCTATTTGAATAAACCTTTTGCCCGTTTGCGTTCTCGTCGGGGCCGGGCCGGGCCGGGGTGCGCTGCCCGCACTACCGCGCGCGCGGGGGCGACACCGAGCGCGCACCCGAGGCGCCCCGAGCACACAGGCCACGGTGCAACCCGGGCGTTGTGCGCGCACCCCGGTGCGCCCGAGGTGCTGCGCGCGCACCCAGGTGAAATCGGTGTGCACCTCGGCCAGTGCGCGCTCGGTCGAGTCGCGCACGTTGGCCAAGGTGCACGGTGATGTTTCTTACTCTAAGGTTCCGCACCAGACGCCCGGGACAGGTGAGCGAAGCTGGGCGGGGCCGGGTGCGCGGCCGGGGCAGGTGCACGCAGCTGGAGAGAGCTTTGGAGCACACTTCGGAGCGCACCAATGATGCGCTCCATTCAAAAGTTTCCTGAAAAGGCAAAAAAAGTTGAGATTATAGAATTTCCCACTTGAGAGATTGTAAAAAAAAAAAATTTAAAATGAAGGAAACGCGGGTGCCAAGGTGTGCGCAGCCCAGCCAAGGTGTGCGCACCAAGGCGCCCACCCTGGCGAAGGTGCACGCAAGGTGCGCACCCGAGGCAAACCGGACAATTAACCCAACTTTCGACTTCGCGCGCACCTTGGAGCGCACTTCGGAGCGCTCCTTGGTGCGCACCAATCTTGGGCACCTCGGAGTGCACCATGGCGCCCACCAAGGTGCGCACCCGGGGCAAACCGAGCTCCGACTTCGTGCGCACCTTGGAGCGCACGAAAGGTGCGCACCATGGCGCCCACCAAGGTGCGCAGCCCAGCCAAGGCGTGCGCATCAAGGTGCGCACCCTGGCGAAGGTGCGCACCCGGGGCAAACCGAGCTCCGACTTCGTGCGCACCTTGGAGCGCACAAAAGGTGCGCAACCCAGCCAAGGTGTGCGCACCCCGGTCAAACCGAGCTCCGAATCGTGCGCACCAGAGGTGCACGCCATCGTGCGCACCTTGGAGCACACTTCGGAGCCCTCCTTGGTGCGCGCCGATGTTGCGCACCTCGGAGCGCACCCGGGGAAAACAATGCAATTAACCCGACTTTCGACTTCGTGGGCACCTCGGAGCGCTCTCGGGTTCGCACCTCGGAGCACACCGAGGTGCGCACCTTTGATGCGCTGCCTTCACCAATTTCCAGAAAAGGCAAGAAAACATTGAGAAGGTGTGCGCACCGAGGTGCCCACCCTGGCGAAGGTGCACGCGAGGTGCGCACCCGGGGCAAACCGGGCTCCGACTTCGTGCACGCCGCACCTTGGAGCACACTTCGGAGCGCTCCTTGGTGCGCACCAGGGCGCGCAACCCAGCCGAGGTGCCCACCCCGGCGAAGGTGCACGCGAGGTGCGCACCCGGGGCAAACCGGGCTCCGACTTCGTGCACGCCATGGTGCCCACCGCGGCGAAGGTGCACGCGAGGTGCGCACCCGGGGCAAACCGGGCTCCGACTTCGTGCACGCCGCACCTTGGAGCACACTTCGGAGCGCTCCTTGGTGCGCACCATGGTGCCCACCAGGGCGCGCAACCCCGCCGAAGGTGCACGCGAGGTGCGCACCCGGGGCAAACCGGGCTCCGACTTCGTGCACGCCGCACCTTGGAGCACACTTCGGAGCGCTCCTTGGTGCGCACCATGGTGCCCACCAGGGCGCGCAACCCCGCCGAAGGTGCACGCGAGGTGCGCACCCGGGGCAAACCGGGCTCCGACTTCGTGCACGCCGCACCTTGGAGCACACTTCGGAGCGCTCCTTGGTGCGCACCAGGGCGCGCAACCCAGCCGAGGTGCCCACCCCGGCGAAGGTGCGTACCCGGGGCAAACCGGGCTCCGACTTCGTGCACGCCGCACCTTGGAGCACACTTCGGAGCGCTCCTTGGTGCGCACCATGGTGCCCACCAGGCCGCGCAACCCAGCCAAGGTGTGCGCACCAAGGTGCACGCGAGGTGCGCACCCGGGGCAAACCGGGGTCCGACTTCGTGCACGCCGCACCTTGGAGCACACATCGGGGCGCTCCCGGGTTCGCACCGGCGTTGCGCACCGTGGTGGGCACCTCGGAGCACACCAAGGTGGGCAGCGAGGTGCGCACCTTTGATGCGATGCCTTCACTAATTTCCATAAAAGGCAAAAAAAAAACGAGATTTTAAAATTTCCGTTTTGAAAGATAGTGAGAAAAAGGGAATGCTGGTGCCATCTTGAGCCCGCCCTGGTGCGCAGCCCAGCCAAGGTGTGCGCACCAAGGTGCCCACCCTGGCGAAGGTGCGCGCCCGGGCAATTAACCCAACTTCCAACTTCGCGCGCGCCAGGGTGGGAGCGCACCCAACAACCGGGCCTGGGAAGAGCCAATGCGAGAAACCCCACCAAACGCTCTGACAAAAAAAGAGGGGGCGCTCCAGTAACCCCGCTTCGGAGCGCACCCTGGGCAAACCCAGCCAAGGTGCCCACCCCGGCCAAGGTGCAGGCG
>NW_026728979.1:207500-232500 GCF_030272615.1 Cryptomeria japonica | reverse complement strand
GAGGCATGAAGCACCCACGGGAGCCGGAGCATGACGATGCAGAGTCTCGGTTCACAGGAGCCTGGGAAGAACATCCCGTACGGAACCCTTTACCCGAAAACATCCGAACCGCACATGCTCGCGACAGTCCTGCCGTTAGAGAATGCACCGTGCACGCGACCGAGTAAGGCCACTCAGAGACATCCATTTCCCAGGTATATGCCCCCTACGCACTTTTGGTGGCGCAACTCGCACGAACAGTCCCACCTCGACCCCGTAAACAAGCTTTTTTGCCTCGAAGAGTTCGTCGGAGACGAAGAAGCAACCTTCAGTGCAAACGTAGCACTCTTTTGTGCAACCGCCCAAACAACGCCCCCTCTACCCTCTGTCGAAACACTCGGCATTGCTGCTCCCTAAGGTGAGCTTCTCCTCATAGGCAATTCCGCTCTTATCCGGTCACGTTTGTGTGCCCGAATTTCGCAAGGCAACCTCCATGGGACATGGAAAAGACTCGAGAAGAGAGCTCGCTCACGGGAGAGAGAAGCCAAGGAGACCACGAGAGTGCTGAGAGTGGGACAGCGCTGAATAGGCGGGAGAAGCCTGCGCGTATAAACGGAGATATATATCCAATTGCAACGAAGGAACGTGCCAAAGATCGAGAACAATGGCAGAAATGCTAGTAACGTGCACTTCGGGACCAACGCATCACCGGAAGACAACCGCCAAACATCGAAAGAGTCGCGATGCTCCGCAACCTACGTGCAAAGCGGTCGCACACCGGGTAAGGGAGTGAGAGCCCCAAACATAGCTGGGCGAGGCGCTCACTCCGCTCTTTAATATCTCGTTAATACCGCCAAGGAAATGGCACAAGCACACACACACAAGCATCCTCGGAAGAGGACAGTTCGAGTGACAGGTCAAATCCAAGAGTTCCGAAGACTACCTCCAGGAACAATCGGGAACAAGACCGATTACAAGTCGTCGAGTCTGTTACTGGGCGAACACGAGATGCGCACAGGAAATCGATCAGCCCTCACAATGGCCCAAGGCCAGAGATCGGACTGCTACGATTTACCCCAACAATCATCGTGCCACTCTTCGCAGAGAGGTGATAGACGCCAACGAGCCCGCGCATAGCAATCGAGGTGTAAAAAGGGCGTTGAAGGCAGGAAGCCTGGACGAAAGAGGCTACGAGGTCACCTCGAAGCGGTCTAAGAATCGGGCGCACTTGGGGCGACTACCAGTGCCAACCCCTTATCCCGCGGTGCGTCCGACACACAGAAATTTCCAAGGCGGCCAAGGAGCCTCCCCGCATAGCAATCGGGGTGTGAGGTTACGGATGCAGCATTGATAGCAATCGAGGTGTGAGGCGAAGGATGCAGAAGTGAGAGCCGAGGGATGTAGCAGAGATAGCAATCGGGGTGTGTGATGCAGAAGAGATAGCAATCGAGGTGTGCGGTGGGAAGGGCCCAGCAGCCAGAATGCATGAAGCGACGGATGAAGCAGTGATGACAACCGGGCTGTGAGGAGAGGAGGGATGCAGCCAAGAAAGCAATCAGGGCTCGAGGCAAGGGATGCATCAAGGATAGCAATCATGTTGTGAGGCGAGATTCCAAAGGCTAAACGTGAGAGGCTGCAGGGTCGACTCAGAGAGGTCTATGCATGTGAGAGGCTGAAAGCAAGGTCGACTCGGAGCGGTCTATGCATCGGGCGCGCTTGGGGCGACTACCAGTGCCAACCCCTTATCCCGCGACGCGTCCGACAAAGAGAACGTTCCAAGGCGGCAGAGGAGGTTACCAGCCGAAGGATGCAGTAGCAATAACAGGTATAGTTCCGCGGCGGCCGAGAAGACTCACCGCATAGGAATCGGGATGCGAGGCGAGGGATGCGGCGGGAAGGCCCCGACGGCTAAACGGAAGAGGCTGCAGGGCCGCCTCGGAATGGTCCAAGCATCGGATGCGATTGGGACGACTACCAGTGCCAACCCCTTATCCCGCGATGCGTCCGATACACAGATAGTTCCAAGGCGGCCGAGGAGCCTCACCGCATATCAATCGGGGTGCGAGGCGAGGGATGGGGCGGGAAGGCCCCAACGGCTAGACGGAAGAGGCTTCAGGGCCACCTCGGAATGGTCCAAGCATCGGACGCGCTTGGGGCGACTGCCAGTGCCAACCCCTTATCCCGCGATGCGTCCGATACACAGATGGTTCCAAGGCGGCCGAGGAGCCTCACCGCATAGCAATCGGGGGTGCGAGGCGAGGGATGGGGCGGGAAGGCCCCAACGGCTAGACGGAAGAGGCTTCAGGGCCGCCTAGGAATGGTCCAAGCATCGGACACGCTTGGGGCGACTACCAGTGACAGCCCCCTATCCCGCGATGCGTCCGATACGAAGATGGTTCCAAGGCGGCCGAGGAGCCTCACCGCATAGCAATCGGGGTGCGAGGTGGGGGATGCGGCGAGATGGCCCCAACGGCTAGACGGAAGAGGCCACAGGGCCGCGTCGGAATAGTCCAAGCATCGGACGCGCTTGGGGCGACTACCAGTGACAACCCCTTATCCCGCGATGCGTCCGATACGAAGATAGTTCCAAGGCGGCCGAGGAGCCTCACCGCATAGCAATCGGGGTGCGAGGTGGGGGATGCGGCGAGATGGCCCCAACGGCTAGACGGAAGAGGCTGCAGGGCCGCCTCGGAATAGTCCAAGCATCGGACGCGCTTGGGGCCACTACCAGTGACAACCCCTTATCCCGCGATGCGTCCGATACGAAGATAGTTCCAAGGCGGCCGAAGAGCCTCACCGCATAGCAATCGGGGTGCGAGGTGGGGGATGCGGCGAGATGGCCCCAACGGCTAGACGGAAGAGGCCACAGGGCCGCCTCGGAATAGTCCAAGCATCGGACGCGCTTGGGGCGACTACCAGTGACAACCCCTTATCCCGCGATGCGTCCGATACGAAGATAGTTCCCAGGCGGCCGAGGAGCCTCACCGCATAGCAATCGGGGTGCGAGGCGAGGGATGCGGCGAGATGGCCCCAAAGGCTAGACGGAAGAGGCTGCAGGGCTGCCTCGGAATAGTCCAAGCATCGGACGCGCTTGGGGCGACTACCACTGCCAACCCCTTATCCCGCGATGCGTCCGATACACAGATAGTTCCGAGGCGGCCGAGGAGGTGGGGGATGCAGCGAGATGGCCCCAACGGCTAGACGGAAGAGGCTGCAGGGCCGCCTCGGAATAGTCCAAGCATCGGACGCGCTTGGGGCGACTACCAGTGACAACCCCTTATCCCGCGATGCGTCCGATACACAGATAGTTCCGAGGCGGCCAAGGAGCCTCACCGCATAGCAATCGTGGTGCGAGGTGGGGGATGCGGCGAGATGGCCCCAACGGCTAGACGGAAGAGGCTGCAGGGCCGCCTCGGAATGGTCCAAGCATCGGATGCGCTTGGGGCGACTACCACTGCCAACCCCTTATCCCGCGATGCGTCCGATACACAGATAGTTCCAAGGCGGCCGAGGAGCCTCACAGCATAGCAATCAGGGTGCGAGGCGAGGGATGCGGCGAGAAAGCCCCAACGGCTAGAGGGAAGAGGCTTCAGGTCCGCCTCGGAATGGTCCAAGCATCGGACGCGCTTGGGGCGACTACCAGTGACAACCCCTTATCCCGCGACGCGTCCGATACACAGATAGTTCCAAGGCGGCCGAGGAGCCTCACCGCATAGCAATCGGGGTGCGAGGCGAGGGATGCGGCGAGAAGGACCCAACGGCTACACGGAAGAGGCTTCGGGGCCGCCTCGGAATGGTCCAAGCATCGGACGCGCTTGGGGCGACTACCAGTGACAACCCCTTATCCCGCGACGCGTCCGATACACAGATAGTTCCAAGGCGGCCGAGGAGCCTCACCGCATAGCAATCGGGGTGCGAGGCGAGGGATGCGGCGAGAAGGACCCAACGGCTAGACGGAAGAGGCTTCGGGGCCGCCTCGGAATGGTCCAAGCATCGGACGCGCTTGGGGCGACTACCAGTGACAACCCCTTATCCCGCGACGCGTCCGATACACAGATAGTTCCAAGGCGGCCGAGGAGCCTCACCGCATAGCAATCGGGGTGCGAGGCGAGGGATGCGGCGAGAAGGACCCAACGGCTAGACGGAAGAGGCTTCGGGTCCGCCTCGGAATGGTCCAAGCATCGGACGCGCTTGGGGCGACTACCAGTGACAACCCCTTATCCCGCGACGCGTCCGATACACAGATAGTTCCAAGGCGGCCGAGGAGCCTCACCGCATAGCAATCGGGGTGCGAGGCGAGGGATGCGGCGAGAAGGACCCAACGGCTAGACGGAAGAGGCTTCGGGTCCGCCTCGGAATGGTCCAAGCATCGGACGCGCTTGGGGCGACTACCAGTGACAACCCCTTATCCCGCGACGCGTCCGATACACAGATAGTTCCAAGGCGGCCGAGGAGCCTCACCGCATAGCAATCGGGGTGCGAGGCGAGGGATGCGGCGAGAAGGACCCAACGGCTAGACGGAAGAGGCTTCGGGTCCGCCTCGGAATGGTCCAAGCATCGGACGCGCTTGGGGCGACTACCAGTGACAACCCCTTATCCCGCGACGCGTCCGATACACAGATAGTTCCGAGGCGGCCGAGGAGCCTCACCGCATAGCAATCGGGGTGCGAGGCGAAGGATGCGGCGAGAAGGACCCAACGGCTAGACGGAAGAGGCTTCGGGTCCGCCTCGGAATGGTCCAAGCATCGGACGCGCTTGGGGCGACTACCAGTGACAACCCCTTATCCCGCGACGCGTCCGATACACAGATAGTTCCAAGGCGGCCGAGGAGCCTCACCGCATAGCAATCGGGGTGCGAGGCGAGGGATGCGGCGAGAAGGACCCAACGGCTAGACGGAAGAGGCTTCAGGGCCGCCTCGGAATGGTCCAAGCATCGAACGCGCTTGGGGCGACTACCAGTGACAACCCCTTATCCCGCGACGCGTCCGATACACAGATAGTTCCGAGGCGGCCGAGGAGCCTCACCGCATAGCAATCGGGGTGCGAGGCGAGGGATGCGGCGAGAAGGACCCAACGGCTAGACGGAAGAGGCTTCAGGGCCGCCTCGGAATGGTCCAAGCATCGGACGCGCTTGGGGCGACTACCAGTGACAACCCCTTATCCCGCGATGCGTCCGATACACAGATAGTTCCGAGGCGGCCGAGGAGCCTCACCGCATAGCAATCGGGGTGCGAGGCGAGGGATGCGGCGAGAAGGACCCAACGGCTAGACGGAAGAGGCTTCAGGGCCGCCTCGGAATGGTCCAAGCATCGGACGCGCTTGGGGCGACTACCAATGACAACCCCTTATCCCGCGACGCGTCCGATACACAGATAGTTCCGAGGCGGCCGAGGAGCCTCACCGCATAGCAATCGGGGTGCGGGGCGAGGGATGCGGCGAGAAGGACCCAACGGCTAGACGGAAGAGGCTTCAGGGCCGCCTCGGAATGGTCCAAGCATCGGACGCGCTTGGGGCGACTACCAGTGACAACCCCTTATCCCGCGACGCGTCCGATACACAGATAGTTCCGAGGCGGCCGAGGAGCCTCACCGCATAGCAATCGGGGTGCGAGGCGAGGGATGCGGCGAGAAGGACCCAACGGCTAGACGGAAGAGGCTTCAGGGCCGCCTCGGAATGGTCCAAGCATCGGACGCGCTTGGGGCGACTACCGTTGCCAACCCCTTATCCCGCGATGCGTCTGATACACAGATAGTTCCGAGGCGGCCGAGGAGCCTCACCGCATAGCAATCGGGTTGCGAGGCAGATTATTGGGAAGGGAACCCCCTGGGATGCGGCTCAAGCAGTGCCCAAAGGGACTGGAATGCGGAATCACATCGAGAGACCCAAATGCTATACGAGGGCTCAAATCGAATTATCGATTTGGCCACGACATGGACGCATCGGAACGACTACCTTTGCCGAACCACTCGCAATTGCATCCATACCGAAACCAATAGACATTTCCGTTAGAGCCCTCGCATAGCATTCGGGAATCTCGCATGCCCCTCTAAATCGACCAATGCTGGCGCTCAATGAAAATCCGAGCGCTACCACCGTTCGAGCGCCAGCATTGGTCGAGTTAGAGGGGCACGGGGGAGAATGCTCCAGTCAACACCTCCCCTATATAAGTTATTTGTCCGATTCTCGCACAACCGTAGTCTGCCTCGTCGAATCAAACAACGGTCCCAGATTCCGACTTCCGTTCCGTAGAGACCCAAAAGCTAGATGGAGGCTCGCAAGAAAGAGAGTCGGCGCATAGCAATCGGGTTTCTCGAACGTTTAGGGACCGAGCTCACTTGCGGATAGGGCAAAATCCGCCAAGCAACCCAAAAGCTAGACGGGGGCTCGAATCGAATCGCCTAGGCGGCCACAACAACGACGTGTTGGATCGACTACCAGTGCCAAACCATTCAGCAAGACTAGTCTGTGTCGAGGCCGGATAGAGATTCTCAGAGAGCGCCCGCATAGCATTTAGGAGACCTGCCGCGTCCCTCACACTCGACAAATGGTGGTGCACGTTTATAAATCCGAGCGATCCCAACCCTTTCAAGCACCAACATCGGTCGAGATAGAGGGGCACGGAGGGGGCTGCGTGAGACAACACAGTCCCCTATATAAGTTATTTGTCCGATTCTCACACATCCGAAGAATGGTCATCAAATCGGACAACAGCCCAAACTTCCGACTTCCGTCCCAGAAAGCCCAAGAGCTATCTAAAACGTTCATGGCCGGAACTCGATCGCGGCTATACCAGTCCGCCAAGCAACCCAAAAGCTAGACTGGAGCTCTAGTCGAATCACCTCTGTGGCCATTGCAAGGACGTGTTGGAGCGACTACCATTGCCGAACCATTCCGCAGGTCGAGTCCATACCAAGGCCGCATAGAGATTCACGATGAGCTCCTGCATAGCAATCAGGAGACTTGCCGTGTCCATCACAATCGATAAATCCTGGTGCAAGATTTTTGCATCCGAGCGCTCCAACCAGTCGAGCACCAGCATCAATCGACATAAACGGGCACGGGGGGAGGATGCTCGAGAACACTACCTCCCCTATATAAGTTATTTGTCCGATTCTCAAGCAGCCGAAGTCTGGTCATCGAATCGGGTCAAAGACCACAACTTCCGACTTTACCCACAATGCAAGTCATCGAATCGAACATCGGCCCCCGAGTCGGACTCCATGCGTATGTCAGGTCATCGGACCCAAATTCCGCCTTCCTGCGCATGGCGGGCCATCAATATCAACTCGGTCATCGGACCCAAACTCCGCCTTTTTGCGTATGGCACGCCTTCAAATCGGTCATCGGACCCAAATTCCGCCTTCCTGTGCATGGCGGGCCATCAACATCAACTCGGTCATCGGACCCAAATTCCGCCTTTCTGCGCATGGCACGCCATCAACTCGGTCATCGGACCCAAATTCCGCCTTCCTGCGCATGGCAGGTCATCGGACACAAATTCAGACCTCGCCAATATGCCTACGTATCGAATCGGTCATCGGACCCAACTTCCGACTTCATCCATACTGTAGGGTCTTTGAGGTTGGCGCGGTGCGCTCAACCCAGGGAGTCGACCCATCGAAGCATACACCTCCCCTATATAAGCTATTTGTCCGATTCCCACACCTGTGTAGTTTGCACCTCTGACCAGGACATCGACCCCAACTTCCGAACTCGACTGCAACGACGGCACCAGCGCCTTGGTGCGCACCTTGCGACGCACAGTCCCAACATTCGCCTTCCTGCACATGGCAGGTCATCGGACCCAAATTCCGACCTCGCGAGTATGCCTACATATCGAATCGGTCATCGGACCCAACTTCCGACTTCATCCATACCGTAGGGTCTTTGAGGTTGGCGCGGTGCGCTCAACCCGGGGAGTCGACCCAACGAAGCATACACCTCCCCTATATAAGCTATTTGTCCGATTCCCACACCTGTGTAGTTTGCACCTCCGATCAAGACATCGACCCCAACTTCCGAACTCGCCTCCAACGACCGAACCAGCGCCTTGGTGCGCACCTTGCAACGCACAGTGCCAACATTCGCCTTCCTGCACGTGGCAGGTCATCGGACCCAAATTCCGACCTCGCGAGTATGCCTACATATCGAATCGGTCATCGGACCCAACTTCCGACTTCATCCATACCGTAGGGTCTTTGAGGTTGGCGCGGTGCGCTCAACCCGGGGAGTCGACCCAACGAAGCATACACCTCCCCTATATAAGCTATTTGTCCGATTCCCACACCTGTGTAGCTTGCACCTCCGATCAGGACATCGACCCCAACTTCCGAACTCGACTAAAAAGACCGCACCAGCGCCTTGGTGTGCACCTTGCAACGCACAGTGTCAACATTCGCCTTCCTGCACATGGCAGGTCATCGGACCCAAATTCCGACCTCATGAGCATACCTACTAATCGAATCGGTCATCGGACCCAACTTCCGACTTCATCCATACCGTAGGGTCTTTGAGGTTGGCGCGGTGCGCTCAACCTGGGGAGTCGACCCATCGAAGCATACACCTCCCCTATATAAGCTATTTGTCCGATTCCGACACCTGTGTAGTTTGCACCTCCGCTCAGGACATCGACCCCAACTTCCGAACTCGCCTGCAACGACCGAACCAGCGCCTTGGTGCGCACCAAAAGTGCGCACTTTTGGAGGGCACTTTTCTGCGCTCCAAAGGTGCGCACTTTTGGAGGGCACTTTTTGGAGGGCACTTTTCTGCGCTCCAAAGGTGCGCACTTTTGGAGGGCACTTTTTGGAGGGCACTTTTCTGCGCTCCAAAGGTGCGCACTTTTGGAGGGCACTTTTTGGAGGGCACTTTTCTGCGCTCCAAAGGTGCGCACTTTTGGAGGGCACTTTTTGGAGGGCACTTTTCTGCGCTCCAAAGGTGCGCACTTTTGGAGGGCACTTTTTGGAGGGCACTTTTCTGCGCTCCAAAGGTGCGCACTTTTGGAGGGCACTTTTTGGAGGGCACTTTTCTGCGCTCCAAAGGTGCGCACTTTTGGAGGGCACTTTTTGGAGGGCACTTTTCTGCGCTCCAAAGGTGCGCACTTTTGGAGGGCACTTTTTGGAGGGCACTTTTCTGCGCTCCAAAGGTGCGCACTTTTGGAGGGCACTTTTTGGAGGGCACTTTTCTGCGCTCCAAAGGTGCGCACTTTTGGAGGGCACTTTTTGGAGGGCACTTTTCTGCGCTCCAAAGGTGCGCACTTTTGGAGGGCACTTTTGTGCACTCCAAAGGTGCGCACTTTTGGAGGGCACTTTTCCTGTGCTCCAAAGGTGCACACCTAGGTGAGCACCTTCGACCACACCTTGTAGCACACCAAACTCTGACTTTCGACTTCATCCGCAATGCAGGGTCTTTGAGGTTGGCGCAATGCGCACAACCAGGGGAGTCGACCCATCAAACCCAACACCTCCCCTATATAAGCTATTTGTCTGATTCTCATACATGCGTAGCCTGCAGGAGCAATTAGGACATCGACCCCAACTTTCGGCTTCTAAACGAAAACAAGGTCTTTGAGGTTGGTGTAATGCGAACAACTAGGGGAGTCAACCCATCAAACCCAACACCTCCCCTATATAAGCTATTTGTCTGATTCTCATACATGTGTAGTCTACAGGAGCAATTAGGACATCGACCCCAACTTTTGACTTCTTAACGAAAACAAGGTCTTTGAGGTTGACGTAATGCGCACAACCAGGGGAGTCGACCCATCAAACCCAACACCTCCCCTATATAAGCTATTTGTCCGATTCTCATACATGTGTAGCCTGCAGGAGCCATTAGGACATTGACCCCAACTTTTGACTTCTTAACGAAAACAAGGTCTTTGAGGTTGGCGTAATGCGCACAACCAAGGGAGTTGACCCATCAAACCCAACACCTCCCCTATATAAGCTATTTGTCTGATTCTCATACATGTGTAGCCTGCAACAACGATTAGGACATCCACCCCAACTTCTGAATTCGTCTGCGTTGACCGCACCAAAGGTGCACGCCTTGGTGCTCACCAAAATCCGACTTCCGACTTCTTCTGCTATGCGGGGTCTTTGAGGTTGGCGCAGTGCGCACAACCAGGGGAGTCAACCCACCGAATGCAACACCTCCCCTATATAAGCTATTTGTCTGATTCTCATACATGCGTAGACTGCAGCAATGATTAGGACATCCACCCCAACTTTTGACTTCTTAAACAAGACAGGGTCTTTGAAGTTGGTGCAGTGCACACAACCAGGGGAGTCGACCCATCAAACGCAACACCTCCCCTATATAAAGCTATTTGTCCGATTCTCATACGTGTAGTCTGCAGCAGCGATTAGGACATCGACCCCAACTTCCGAATTCGTTTGCATTGACCGCACCAAAGGTGCACGCCTTGGTGTGCACCCTGGAGTGCACTTTGGTGCTCACCTCGGTGCACACTTTGGTGTGCACCTCGGTGTGCACCAAAGGTGCGCACCTTGGAGCGCACCAAAGGTGTACACTTTGGAGCGCACCACATAGGGTCTTTGAGAGGTTGGCGCAGTGCGCACACCAAGGTGGGTGTTGAGGTGCGTGCCGAGGTGGGTGGGTGCTAGGGTGCGCTCCATGGTGGGTGCCAGGGTGGGTGCGTGCTAGGGTGGATTCCAAAGAGGGTCATAGGGTGGGTGCCAAGGTGGGTTGGTGATATAGTGGGTTCAAAGGTGGGTACTAGGGTGGGTTCCAAGGTGGGTCACAAGTTGGGTGCCAGGATGCGTGGGTGTTAGGTTGGGTGCCAAGGTGGGCTCCTGCGTGGGTGGGTGCTAGGGTGGGTTTCAAGGTGGACGCGAGGGCGGGTGCCAAGGTGGGTAACAAGTTGGGTGTTAGGATGGGTGAGTGCTAGAGTGGGTGCCAAGGTGGGTGGGTGCTAAGGTGGATGCCAAGGTGGTTCACAGGGTGGGTGGGTTCTAGGGTGAGTTCCAAGGTGGGTCACAGGTTCAGTGCTAGGGTGGGTGTCAAGGCGGGTGTCGAGGTGCCTGGGTGCTAGGGTGTGGATGCCAATGTGGGTCATAGGGTGGGTACTAGGGTGGGCTGCAATGTGGGTGCCAAGGTGGGTAACATGCTCGGTGGGTTCTAAATTGGGTGCCAGGGTGGGTGTGCACCCACCTTGCCCGAGGTGGGTGCCAAGGTGCCAGTGTGGGTGGGTGCTAAGGTGGATGCCAAGGTGGGTGAGAAGGTGGGTGATAGGTTGAGTGGTAGGATGGGTGGGTGCCAAGATGGGTCACAGGGTGGGTGCAAGGGTGGGTAGGTGCTAGGGTTGGTGTCAGGGTGGGTGGGTGCTAGGTTGGGTTCCAAGGTGGGTGCGAGGGTGAGTGTCAAGGTGGGTCACAGGTTAGGTGCTAGGATGGGTGAGTGCTAGGGTGCAAAGGTGCCAGGGTGGGTGCTAGGATGGGTCGATGCTAGGGTGAGTGGCAAGGTGGGTCCACAAGTGTCAAGGTGGGTGCCGAGGTGGGTGCCAAGTCGGCGACTGCTATGGTGGATGCCAAGGTGGGTCACGGGGTGGGTGCCAAGTTGCTAGGTTGGGTTCCAAGGTGGGTGCCAACGTGGGTGCTAGGGTGCGTGGGTTAAAGGGTGTGTCACAACGTGGGTGCCAGGATGGGTGCGCACCCACACTGGCCAAGACGGGTGCGGGTGCAAGGTTGGGTTCCAAGCCCGGTCACAGGCTGGGTGCTAGGATGGGTGGGTGCCAAGGTGGGCACCAGGGTGGGTGCACCCACCCTGGCCAAGGTGGGTCACGGGGTGGGTCCTAGGGTGGGTAACGGGGTGGGTACTAAGGTGCGTGCCAAGGTGGGTCATAGGGTGGGTGCCAAGGTGGGCACCAGGGTGGGTGTGCACCAACCCTAGCCAGGGTAGGTCACGGGGTGGTTGTCGGGGTGGGCGTCAAGGAGCCAAGGTGGGTGGCAAGTAGCCAAGTTGCGTGCCAAGGTGGGTGTCGGGGTGGGTGCCAAGGATCCAAGGTGGGTGCCAAGGAACCAAGGTGGGTGTCTGGGTGGGTGCCGAGGTGGGAGCCAGGGTGGGTCCCAAGGTGAGTGCAAAGGTGGGTGCCAGGGTCAAGGTGAGTGCCAATGTGGGTTCCAAGGTGCCAGGGTCAGGGTGAGTGCCAATGTGGGTTCAAAGGTGCTAAGTTGGGTGCGAGGTTGGGTGCGAGGGTGGGTGGGTGCCAAGGTGTGCTAGGTGGAAGCCCGGGTGGGTCGGCATCCCATGGGTGTCGAGTTGGGTGCCTGATGGGTGCTTCTTGTCAAGTTTTAGTCGTCGGGACTCATTTCGAGCCTTAGAGGTCGTTTCTTGTCCGGTTGCCCTGTCTTCGACCTGGGAACCCAATTTTGGTCCTCGGGTCCCATTTTTTTTTGTCTCGCATCCCACTTTTGGCCTGTGGCCTTTTCGGGGTCGATTCTCGTTTTGGGCATCAGAGCATGTTTCTTCTCCTAAAACCCAATATTTGTTTATTAAGTCTCGGAACACATTTTTGTTCTCGTGGACCCATCATGGGTCTTGGAACGCATTTGTGGTCCTTGGGTCCCATTTTGCATCCCGAAACTTGTGTTTTGGTGCTTGATCCCTATTTTGGGTGCCCACCTTGCACCAAGTGCGCACCCGGGGCAAACCGAGCGCCTTGGTGCACCGGGGCAAGATCGAGCGTGCACCCGAGGCGCCCCGAACATGCACCAAGGTGCACTCGGCCCACATGTGAGCGCAGGTCGTTGCGCCCGAGGTGGTGTGTGGGCACCGCGTTGCAGACGGGACACTGCACGCACACGACGCCCCCTCCAGGTGCACGCACGTAGGCCGGGCCGGGTGCACACCCGACGCCCTAGCAAGGTGCGCGCACCCGGGCAGGGCTCACACTTGGCGAACGGGGCGCACTTCGCGAGGGAGGGTGTGCACCTCGACGGGGGTGGGTGGCCGGGGTGGATTCGCACGTGGGTCGCGGTTTGCTAAGTACACACTGCGACAAGCTCATAACGGGTGCGATCATACCAGCATTAGTGCACCGGATCCCATCAGAACTCCGCAGTTAAGCGCGCTTGGGCCGGAGTAGTACTGGGATGGGTGACCTCCCGGGAAGTCCCGGTGTTGCACCCTTTTTTAGTTTTTCGCCGGGCGTCGCAATGCTATTTGAATAAACCTTTTGCCCGTTTGCGTTCTCGTCGGGGCCGGGCCGGGCCGGGGTGCGCTGCCCGCACTACCGCGCGCGCGGGGGCGACACCGAGCGCGCACCCGAGGCACCCCGAGCACACAGGCCACGGTGCAACCCGGGCGTTGTGCGCGCACCCCGGTGCGCCCGAGGTGCTGCGCGCGCACCCAGGTGAAATCGGTGTGCACCTCGGCCAGTGCGCGCTCGGTCGAGTCGCGCACGTTGGCCAAGGTGCACGGTGATGTTTCTTACTCTAAGGTTCCGCACCAGACGCCCGGGACAGGTGAGCGAAGCTGGGCGGGGCCGGGTGCGCGGCCGGGGCAGGTGCACGCAGCTGGAGAGAGCTTTGGAGCACACTTCGGAGCGCACCAATGATGCGCTCCATTCAAAAGTTTCCTGAAAAGGCAAAAAAAGTTGAGATTATAGAATTTCCCACTTGAGAGATTGTAAAAAAAAAAAATTTAAAATGAAGGAAACGCGGGTGCCAAGGTGTGCGCAGCCCAGCCAAGGTGTGCGCACCAAGGCGCCCACCCTGGCGAAGGTGCACGCAAGGTGCGCACCCGAGGCAAACCGGACAATTAACCCAACTTTCGACTTCGCGCGCACCTTGGAGCGCACTTCGGAGCGCTCCTTGGTGCGCACCAATCTTGGGCACCTCGGAGTGCACCATGGCGCCCACCAAGGTGCGCACCCGGGGCAAACCGAGCTCCGACTTCGTGCGCACCTTGGAGCGCACGAAAGGTGCGCACCATGGCGCCCACCAAGGTGCGCAGCCCAGCCAAGGCGTGCGCATCAAGGTGCGCACCCTGGCGAAGGTGCGCACCCGGGGCAAACCGAGCTCCGACTTCGTGCGCACCTTGGAGCGCACAAAAGGTGCGCAACCCAGCCAAGGTGTGCGCACCCCGGTCAAACCGAGCTCCGAATCGTGCGCACCAGAGGTGCACGCCATCGTGCGCACCTTGGAGCACACTTCGGAGCCCTCCTTGGTGCGCGCCGATGTTGCGCACCTCGGAGCGCACCCGGGGAAAACAATGCAATTAACCCGACTTTCGACTTCGTGGGCACCTCGGAGCGCTCTCGGGTTCGCACCTCGGAGCACACCGAGGTGCGCACCTTTGATGCGCTGCCTTCACCAATTTCCAGAAAAGGCAAGAAAACATTGAGAAGGTGTGCGCACCGAGGTGCCCACCCTGGCGAAGGTGCACGCGAGGTGCGCACCCGGGGCAAACCGGGCTCCGACTTCGTGCACGCCGCACCTTGGAGCACACTTCGGAGCGCTCCTTGGTGCGCACCAGGGCGCGCAACCCAGCCGAGGTGCCCACCCCGGCGAAGGTGCACGCGAGGTGCGCACCCGGGGCAAACCGGGCTCCGACTTCGTGCACGCCATGGTGCCCACCGCGGCGAAGGTGCACGCGAGGTGCGCACCCGGGGCAAACCGGGCTCCGACTTCGTGCACGCCGCACCTTGGAGCACACTTCGGAGCGCTCCTTGGTGCGCACCATGGTGCCCACCAGGGCGCGCAACCCCGCCGAAGGTGCACGCGAGGTGCGCACCCGGGGCAAACCGGGCTCCGACTTCGTGCACGCCGCACCTTGGAGCACACTTCGGAGCGCTCCTTGGTGCGCACCATGGTGCCCACCAGGGCGCGCAACCCCGCCGAAGGTGCACGCGAGGTGCGCACCCGGGGCAAACCGGGCTCCGACTTCGTGCACGCCATGGTGCGCACCGCGGCGAAGGTGCGCACCCGGGGCAAACCGGGCTCCGACTTCGTGCACGCCGCACCTTGGAGCACACTTCGGAGCGCTCCTTGGTGCGCACCAGGGCGCGCAACCCAGCCGAGGTGCCCACCCCGGCGAAGGTGCACGCGAGGTGCGTACCCGGGGCAAACCGGGCTCCGACTTCGTGCACGCCGCACCTTGGAGCACACTTCGGAGCGCTCCTTGGTGCGCACCATGGTGCCCACCAGGCCGCGCAACCCAGCCAAGGTGTGCGCACCAAGGTGCACGCGAGGTGCGCACCCGGGGCAAACCGGGGTCCGACTTCGTGCACGCCGCACCTTGGAGCACACATCGGGGCGCTCCCGGGTTCGCACCGGCGTTGCGCACCGTGGTGGGCACCTCGGAGCACACCAAGGTGGGCAGCGAGGTGCGCACCTTTGATGCGATGCCTTCACTAATTTCCATAAAAGGCAAAAAAAAAACGAGATTTTAAAATTTCCGTTTTGAAAGATAGTGAGAAAAAGGGAATGCTGGTGCCATCTTGAGCCCGCCCTGGTGCGCAGCCCAGCCAAGGTGTGCGCACCAAGGTGCCCACCCTGGCGAAGGTGCGCGCCCGGGCAATTAATCCAACTTCCAACTTCGCGCGCGCCAGGGTGGGAGCGCACCCAACAACCGGGCCTGGGAAGAGCCAATGCGAGAAACCCCACCAAACGCTCTGACAAAAAAAGAGGGGGCGCTCCAGTAACCCCGCTTCGGAGCGCACCCTGGGCAAACCCAGCCAAGGTGCCCACCCCGGCCAAGGTGCAGGCGAGGTGCGCACCCGGGGCAAACCGGGCTCCGACAACGTGCACGCCGCACCTTGGAGCACACTTCGTAGCGCTCCCGGGTGCGCACCTCAGAGCACACCAAGGTGGGCAGCGAGGTGCGCACCTTTGATGCGCTGCCTTCACTAATTTCCAGAAAAGGCAAAAAAAAAAGGAGATTTTAAAATTTCCGTTTTGAAAGATAGTGAAAAAAACGGAACGCGCGTGCCATCTTGAGCCCGCCCTGGTGCGCAGCCCAGGTAAGGTGCCCACCCTGGCAAAGGTGCGCACCCGGGCAATTAACCCTACTTCCGACTTCGTGCGCGCCAGGGTGGCAACCGGGCCTCAGAAGAGCCAATGCGAGAAACCCCACCAAACGCTCCGACAAAAAAAGAGGCGGCGCTCCAATAACCCCGCTTCGGAGCGCAGCCGGGGCAAACCCAGCCAAGGTGCCCACCCCGACGAAGGTGCACGCGAGGTGCGCACCCGGGGCAAACCGGGCTCCGACAACGTGCACGCAGCACCTTGGAGCACACTTCGAAGCACTCCCGGGTGCCCACCGGCGTTGCGCACCGTGGTGGGCAGCGAGGTGCGCACCTTTGATGCGCTGCCTTCACTAATTTCCAGAAAAAGGCAAAAAAAAATGAGATTTTAAAATTTCCGTTTTGAAAGATAGTGAAAAAAAAGGAACGCGGGTGCCATCTTGAGCCCGCCCTGGTGCGCAGCCCAGGCAAGGCATGCGCACCAAGGTGCCCACCCGAGGTGCACACCCGGGGCAAACCGGGCTCCGACTTCGTGCAGGCCGCACCTTGGAGCACACTTCGGAGCGCTCCTTGGTGCGCACCATGGTGCCCACCAGGGCGCGCAACCCAGCCAAGGTCTGCACACCAAGGTGCCCACCCCGGCGAAGGTGCACGCGAGGTGCGCACCCGGGGCAAACCGGGCTCCGACTTCGTGCACGCCATGGTGCCCACCGCGGCGAAGGTGCACGCGAGGTGCGCACCCGGGGCAAACCGGGCTCCGACTTCGTGCACGCCGCACCTTGGAGCACACTTCGGAGCGCTCCTTGGTGCGCACCATGGTGCCCACCAGGGCGCGCAACCCAGCCAAGGTGTGCGCACCAAGGTGCACGCGAGGTGCGCACCCGGGGCAAACCGGGGTCCGACTTCGTGCACGCCGCACCTTGGAGCACACATCGGAGCGCTCCCAGGTTCGCACCAGCGTTGCGCACCTTTGATGCGCTGCCTTCACTAATTTCAAGAAAAGGCAAAAAAAAACGAGATTTTAAAATTTCCGTTCTGAAAGATAGTGAAAAAAACGGAACGCGGGTGCCATCTTGAGCCCTTCCTGGTGCGCAGCCCAGGCAAGTTGTGCGCACCAAGGTGCCCACCCTGGCGGAGGTGCGCGCCCGGGGCAATCCGGGCTCCGACTTCGTGCACTGCATGGTGCCCACCAAGGCGCGCAACCCAGCCAAGGTGCCCACCGCAGCGAAGGTGCACGCGAGGTGCGCACCCGAGGTGCACACCCGGGGCAAACCGGGCTCCGACTTCGTGCACGCCGCACCTTGGAGCACACTTCAGAGCGCTCCTTGGTGCGCACCAGGGCGCGCAACCCAGCCGAGGTGCCCACCCCGGCGAAGGTGCACGCGAGGTGCGCACCCGGGGCAAACCGGGCTCCGACTTCGTGCACGCCATGGTGCCCACCGCGGCGAAGGTGCGCACCCGGGGCAAACCGGGCTCCGACTTCGTGCACGCCGCACCTTGGAGCACACTTCGGAGCGCTCCTTGGTGCGCACCATGGTGCCCACCAGGCCGCGCAACCCAGCCAAGGTGTGCGCACCAAGGTGCACGCGAGGTGCGCACCCGGGGCAAACCGGGGTCCGACTTCGTGCACGCCGCACCTTGGAGCACACATCGGGGCGCTCCCGGGTTCGCACCGGCGTTGCGCACCGTGGTGGGCACCTCGGAGCACACCAAGGTGGGCAGCGAGGTGCGCACCTTTGATGCGATGCCTTCACTAATTTCCATAAAAGGCAAAAAAAAAACGAGATTTTAAAATTTCCGTTTTGAAAGATAGTGAGAAAAAGGGAATGCTGGTGCCATCTTGAGCCCGCCCTGGTGCGCAGCCCAGCCAAGGTTTGCGCACCAAGGTGCCCACCCTGGCGAAGGTGCGCGCCCGGGCAATTAACCCAACTTCCAACTTCGCGCGCGCCAGGGTGGGAGCGCACCCAACAACCGGGCCTGGGAAGAGCCAATGCGAGAAACCCCACCAAACTCTCTGACAAAAAAAGAGGGGGCGCTCCAGTAACCCCGCTTCGGAGCGCACCCTGGGCAAACCCAGCCAAGGTGCCCACCCCGGCCAAGGTGCAGGCGAGGTGCGCACCCGGGGCAAACCGGGCTCCGACAACGTGCACGCCGCACCTTGGAGCACACTTCGTAGCGCTCCCGGGTGCGCACCTCAGAGCACACCAAGGTGGGCAGCGAGGTGCGCACCTTTGATGCGCTGCCTTCACTAATTTCCAGAAAAGGCAAAAAAAAAAGGAGATTTTAAAATTTCCGTTTTGAAAGATAGTGAAAAAAACGGAACGCGCGTGCCATCTTGAGCCCGCCCTGGTGCGCAGCCCAGGTAAGGTGCCACCCTGGCAAAGGTGCGCACCCGGGCAATTAACCCTACTTCCGACTTCGTGCGCGCCAGGGTGGCAACCGGGCCTCGGAAGAGCCAATGCGAGAAACCCCACCAAACGCTCCGACAAAAAAAGAGGCGGCGCTCCAATAACCCCGCTTCGGAGCGCAGCCGGGGCAAACCAAGCCAAGGTGCCCACCCCGACGAAGGTGCACGCGAGGTGCGCACCCGGGGCAAACCGGGCTCCGACAACGTGCACGCAGCACCTTGGAGCACACTTCGAAGCACTCCCGGGTGCCCACCGGCGTTGCGCACCGTGGTGGGCAGCGAGGTGCGCACCTTTGATGCGCTGCCTTCACTAATTTCCAGAAAAAGGCAAAAAAAAATGAGATTTTAAAATTTCCGTTTTGAAAGATAGTGAAAAAAAAGGAACGCGGGTGCCATCTTGAGCCCGCCCTGGTGCGCAGCCCAGGCAAGGCATGCGCACCAAGGTGCCCACCCGAGGTGCACACCCGGGGCAAACCGGGCTCCGACTTCGTGCAGGCCGCACCTTGGAGCACACTTCGGAGCGCTCCTTGGTGCGCACCATGGTGCCCACCAGGGCGCACCCGAGGCAAACCGGGCTCCGACTTCGTGCACGCCGCACCTTGGAGCACACATCGGAGCGCTCCCAGGTTCGCACCAGCGTTGCGCACCTTTGATGCGCTGCCTTCACTAATTTCCAGAAAAGGCAAAAAAAAACGATATTTTAAAATTTCCGTTCTGAAAGATAGTGAAAAAAACGGAACGCGGGTGCCATCTTGAGCCCTTCCTGATGCGCAGCCCAGGCAAGTTGTGCGCACCAAGGTGCCCACCCTGGCGGAGGTGCGCGCCCGGGGCAAACCGGGCTCCGACTTCGTGCACTGCATGGTGCCCACCAAGGCGCGCAACCCAGCCAAGGTGCCCACCGCAGCGAAGGTGCACGCGAGGTGCGCACCCGAGGTGCACACCCGGGGCAAACCGGGCTCCGACTTCGTGCACGCCGCACCTTGGAGCACACTTCAGAGCGCTCCTTGGTACGCACCAGGGCGCGCAACCCAGCCAAGGTGCTCACCCCGGCGAAGGTGCACGCGAGGTGCGCACCCGGGGCAAACCGGGCTCGGACTTCGTGCACGCCGCACCTTGGAGCACACATCGGAGCGCTCCCGGGTTCGCACCAGCATTGCGCACCTTTGATGCGCTGCCTTCACTAATTTCCAGAAAAGGCAAAAAAAAGAAAAAAATGAGATTTTAAAATTTCCGTTTTGAAAGATAGTGAAAAAAACGGAACGCGGGTGCCATCTTGAGCCCGCCCTGGTGTGCAGCCCAGGCAAGTTGTGCGCACCAAGGCACCCACCCTGGCCAAGGTGGGTCACGGGGTGGGTCCTAGGGTGGGTAACGGGGTGGGTACTAAGGTGCGTGCCAAGGTGGGTCATAGGGTGGGTGCCAAGGTGGGCACCAGGGTGGGTGTGCACCAACCCTAGCCAGGGTAGGTCACGGGGTGGTTGTCGGGGTGGGCATCAAGGAGCCAAGGTGGGTGGCAAGTAGCCAAGTTGCGTGCCAAGGTGGGTGTCGGGGTGGGTGCCAAGGATCCAAGGTGGGTGCCAAGGAACCAAGGTGGGTGTCTGGGTGGGTGCCGAGGTGGGAGCCAGGGTGGGTCCCAAGGTGAGTGCAAAGGTGGGTGCCAGGGTCAAGGTGAGTGCCAATGTGGGTTCCAAGGTGCCAGGGTCAGGGTGAGTGCCAATGTGGGTTCAAAGGTGCTAAGTTGGGTGCGAGGTTGGGTGCGAGGGTGGGTGGGTGCCAAGGTGTGCTAGGTGGAAGCCCGGGTGGGTCGGCATCCCATGGGTGTCGAGTTGGGTGCCTGATGGGTGCTTCTTGTCAAGTTTTAGTCGTCGGGACTCATTTCGAGCCTTAGAGGTCGTTTCTTGTCCGGTTGCCCTGTCTTCGACCTGGGAACCCAATTTTGGTCCTCGGGTCCCATTTTTTTTTGTCCCGCATCCCACTTTTGGCCTGTGGCCTTTTCGGGGTCGATTCTCGTTTTGGGCATCAGAGCATGTTTCTTCTCCTAAAACCCAATATTTGTTTATTAAGTCTCGGAACACATTTTTGTTCTCGTGGACCCATCATGGGTCTTGGAACGCATTTGTGGTCCTTGGGTCCCATTTTGCATCCCGAAACTTGTGTTTTGGTGCTTGATCCCTATTTTGGGTGCCCACCTTGCACCAAGTGCGCACCCGGGGCAAACCGAGCGCCTTGGTGCACCGGGGCAAGATCGAGCGTGCACCCGAGGCGCCCCGAACATGCACCAAGGTGCACTCGGCCCACATGTGAGCGCAGGTCGTTGCGCCCGAGGTGGTGTGTGGGCACCGCGTTGCAGACGGGACACTGCACGCACACGACGCCCCCTACAGGTGCACGCACGTAGGCCGGGCCGGGTGCACACCCGACGCCCTAGCAAGGTGCGCGCACCCGGGCAGGGCTCACACTTGGCGAACGGGGCGCACTTCGCGAGGGAGGGTGTGCACCTCGACGGGGGTGGGTGGCCGGGGTGGATTCGCACGTGGGTCGCGGTTTGCTAAGTACACACTGCGACAAGCTCATAACGGGTGCGATCATACCAGCGTTAGTGCACCGGATCCCATCAGAACTCCGCAGTTAAGCGCGCTTGGGCCGGAGTAGTACTGGGATGGGTGACCTCCCGGGAAGTCCCGGTGTTGCACCCTTTTTTAGTTTTTCGCCGGGCATCGCAATGCTATTTGAATAAACCTTTTGCCCGTTTGCGTTCTCGTCGGGGCCGGGCCGGGCCGGGGTGCGCTGCCCGCACTACCGCGCGCGCGGGGGCGACACCGAGCGCGCACCCGAGGCGCCCCGAGCACACAGGCCACGGTGCAACCCGGGCGTTGTGCGCGCACCCCGGTGCGCCCGAGGTGCTGCGCGCGCACCCAGGTGAAATCGGTGTGCACCTCGGCCAGTGCGCGCTCGGTCGAGTCGCGCACGTTGGCCAAGGTGCACGGTGATGTTTCTTACTCTAAGGTTCCGCACCAGACGCCCGGGACAGGTGAGCGAAGCTGGGCGGGGCCGGGTGCGCGGCCGGGGCAGGTGCACGCAGCTGGAGAGAGCTTTGGAGCACACTTCGGAGCGCACCAATGATGCGCTCCATTCAAAAGTTTCCTGAAAAGGCAAAAAAAGTTGAGATTATAGAATTTCCCACTTGAGAGATTGTAAAAAAAAAAAATTTAAAATGAAGGAAACGCGGGTGCCAAGGTGTGCGCAGCCCAGCCAAGGTGTGCGCACCAAGGCGCCCACCCTGGCGAAGGTGCACGCAAGGTGCGCACCCGAGGCAAACCGGACAATTAACCCAACTTTCGACTTCGCGCGCACCTTGGAGCGCACTTCGGAGCGCTCCTTGGTGCGCACCAATCTTGGGCACCTCGGAGTGCACCATGGCGCCCACCAAGGTGCGCACCCGGGGCAAACCGAGCTCCGACTTCGTGCGCACCTTGGAGCGCACGAAAGGTGCGCACCATGGCGCCCACCAAGGTGCGCAGCCCAGCCAAGGCGTGCGCATCAAGGTGCGCACCCTGGCGAAGGTGCGCACCCGGGGCAAACCGAGCTCCGACTTCGTGCGCACCTTGGAGCGCACAAAAGGTGCGCAACCCAGCCAAGGTGTGCGCACCCCGGTCAAACCGAGCTCCGAATCGTGCGCACCAGAGGTGCACGCCATCGTGCGCACCTTGGAGCACACTTCGGAGCCCTCCTTGGTGCGCGCCGATGTTGCGCACCTCGGAGCGCACCCGGGGAAAACAATGCAATTAACCCGACTTTCGACTTCGTGGGCACCTCGGAGCGCTCTCGGGTTCGCACCTCGGAGCACACCGAGGTGCGCACCTTTGATGCGCTGCCTTCACCAATTTCCAGAAAAGGCAAGAAAACATTGAGAAGGTGTGCGCACCGAGGTGCCCACCCTGGCGAAGGTGCACGCGAGGTGCGCACCCGGGGCAAACCGGGCTCCGACTTCGTGCACGCCGCACCTTGGAGCACACTTCGGAGCGCTCCTTGGTGCGCACCAGGGCGCGCAACCCAGCCGAGGTGCCCACCCCGGCGAAGGTGCACGCGAGGTGCGCACCCGGGGCAAACCGGGCTCCGACTTCGTGCACGCCATGGTGCCCACCGCGGCGAAGGTGCACGCGAGGTGCGCACCCGGGGCAAACCGGGCTCCGACTTCGTGCACGCCGCACCTTGGAGCACACTTCGGAGCGCTCCTTGGTGCGCACCATGGTGCCCACCAGGGCGCGCAACCCCGCCGAAGGTGCACGCGAGGTGCGCACCCGGGGCAAACCGGGCTCCGACTTCGTGCACGCCGCACCTTGGAGCACACTTCGGAGCGCTCCTTGGTGCGCACCATGGTGCCCACCAGGGCGCGCAACCCCGCCGAAGGTGCACGCGAGGTGCGCACCCGGGGCAAACCGGGCTCCGACTTCGTGCACGCCGCACCTTGGAGCACACTTCGGAGCGCTCCTTGGTGCGCACCAGGGCGCGCAACCCAGCCGAGGTGCCCACCCCGGCGAAGGTGCGTACCCGGGGCAAACCGGGCTCCGACTTCGTGCACGCCGCACCTTGGAGCACACTTCGGAGCGCTCCTTGGTGCGCACCATGGTGCCCACCAGGCCGCGCAACCCAGCCAAGGTGTGCGCACCAAGGTGCACGCGAGGTGCGCACCCGGGGCAAACCGGGGTCCGACTTCGTGCACGCCGCACCTTGGAGCACACATCGGGGCGCTCCCGGGTTCGCACCGGCGTTGCGCACCGTGGTGGGCACCTCGGAGCACACCAAGGTGGGCAGCGAGGTGCGCACCTTTGATGCGATGCCTTCACTAATTTCCATAAAAGGCAAAAAAAAAACGAGATTTTAAAATTTCCGTTTTGAAAGATAGTGAGAAAAAGGGAATGCTGGTGCCATCTTGAGCCCGCCCTGGTGCGCAGCCCAGCCAAGGTGTGCGCACCAAGGTGCCCACCCTGGCGAAGGTGCGCGCCCGGGCAATTAACCCAACTTCCAACTTCGCGCGCGCCAGGGTGGGAGCGCACCCAACAACCGGGCCTGGGAAGAGCCAATGCGAGAAACCCCACCAAACGCTCTGACAAAAAAAGAGGGGGCGCTCCAGTAACCCCGCTTCGGAGCGCACCCTGGGCAAACCCAGCCAAGGTGCCCACCCCGGCCAAGGTGCAGGCGAGGTGCGCACCCGGGGCAAACCGGGCTCCGACAACGTGCACGCCGCACCTTGGAGCACACTTCGTAGCGCTCCCGGGTGCGCACCTCAGAGCACACCAAGGTGGGCAGCGAGGTGCGCACCTTTGATGCGCTGCCTTCACTAATTTCCAGAAAAGGCAAAAAAAAAAGGAGATTTTAAAATTTCCGTTTTGAAAGATAGTGAAAAAAACGGAACGCGCGTGCCATCTTGAGCCCGCCCTGGTGCGCAGCCCAGGTAAGGTGCCCACCCTGGCAAAGGTGCGCACCCGGGCAATTAACCCTACTTCCGACTTCGTGCGCGCCAGGGTGGCAACCGGGCCTCGGAAGAGCCAATGCGAGAAACCCCACCAAACGCTCCGACAAAAAAAGAGGCGGCGCTCCAATAACCCCGCTTCGGAGCGCAGCCGGGGCAAACCCAGCCAAGGTGCCCACCCCGACGAAGGTGCACGCGAGGTGCGCACCCGGGGCAAACCGGGCTCCGACAACGTGCACGCAGCACCTTGGAGCACACTTCGAAGCACTCCCGGGTGCCCACCGGCGTTGCGCACCGTGGTGGGCAGCGAGGTGCGCACCTTTGATGCGCTGCCTTCACTAATTTCCAGAAAAAGGCAAAAAAAAATGAGATTTTAAAATTTCCGTTTTGAAAGATAGTGAAAAAAAAGGAACGCGGGTGCCATCTTGAGCCCGCCCTGGTGCGCAGCCCAGGCAAGGCATGCGCACCAAGGTGCCCACCCGAGGTGCACACCCGGGGCAAACCGGGCTCCGACTTCGTGCAGGCCGCACCTTGGAGCACACTTCGGAGCGCTCCTTGGTGCGCACCATGGTGCCCACCAGGGCGCGCAACCCAGCCAAGGTCTGCACACCAAGGTGCCCACCCCGGCGAAGGTGCACGCGAGGTGCGCACCCGGGGCAAACCGGGCTCCGACTTCGTGCACGCCATGGTGCCCACCGCGGCGAAGGTGCACGCGAGGTGCGCACCCGGGGCAAACCGGGCTCCGACTTCGTGCACGCCGCACCTTGGAGCACACTTCGGAGCGCTCCTTGGTGCGCACCATGGTGCCCACCAGGGCGCGCAACCCAGCCAAGGTGTGCGCACCAAGGTGCACGCGAGGTGCGCACCCGGGGCAAACCGGGGTCCGACTTCGTGCACGCCGCACCTTGGAGCACACATCGGAGCGCTCCCAGGTTCGCACCAGCGTTGCGCACCTTTGATGCGCTGCCTTCACTAATTTCCAGAAAAGGCAAAAAAAAACGAGATTTTAAAATTTCCGTTCTGAAAGATAGTGAAAAAAACGGAACGCGGGTGCCATCTTGAGCCCTTCCTGGTGCGCAGCCCAGGCAAGTTGTGCGCACCAAGGTGCCCACCCTGGCGGAGGTGCGCGCCCGGGGCAATCCGGGCTCCGACTTCGTGC
>NW_026728979.1:175000-197500 GCF_030272615.1 Cryptomeria japonica | reverse complement strand
GTGTGCGGTGGGAAGGGCCCAGCAGCCAGAATGCATGAAGCGACGGATGAAGCAGTGATGACAACCGGGCTGTGAGGAGAGGAGGGATGCAGCCAAGAAAGCAATCAGGGCTCGAGGCAAGGGATGCATCAAGGATAGCAATCATGTTGTGAGGCGAGATTCCAAAGGCTAAACGTGAGAGGCTGCAGGGTCGACTCAGAGAGGTCTATGCATGTGAGAGGCTGAAAGCAAGGTCGACTCGGAGCGGTCTATGCATCGGGCGCGCTTGGGGCGACTACCAGTGCCAACCCCTTATCCCGCGACGCGTCCGACAAAGAGAACGTTCCAAGGCGGCAGAGGAGGTTACCAGCCGAAGGATGCAGTAGCAATAACAGGTATAGTTCCGCGGCGGCCGAGAAGACTCACCGCATAGGAATCGGGATGCGAGGCGAGGGATGCGGCGGGAAGGCCCCGACGGCTAAACGGAAGAGGCTGCAGGGCCGCCTCGGAATGGTCCAAGCATCGGATGCGATTGGGACGACTACCAGTGCCAACCCCTTATCCCGCGATGCGTCCGATACACAGATAGTTCCAAGGCGGCCGAGGAGCCTCACCGCATATCAATCGGGGTGCGAGGCGAGGGATGGGGCGGGAAGGCCCCAACGGCTAGACGGAAGAGGCTTCAGGGCCACCTCGGAATGGTCCAAGCATCGGACGCGCTTGGGGCGACTGCCAGTGCCAACCCCTTATCCCGCGATGCGTCCGATACACAGATGGTTCCAAGGCGGCCGAGGAGCCTCACCGCATAGCAATCGGGGGTGCGAGGCGAGGGATGGGGCGGGAAGGCCCCAACGGCTAGACGGAAGAGGCTTCAGGGCCGCCTAGGAATGGTCCAAGCATCGGACACGCTTGGGGCGACTACCAGTGACAGCCCCCTATCCCGCGATGCGTCCGATACGAAGATGGTTCCAAGGCGGCCGAGGAGCCTCACCGCATAGCAATCGGGGTGCGAGGTGGGGGATGCGGCGAGATGGCCCCAACGGCTAGACGGAAGAGGCCACAGGGCCGCGTCGGAATAGTCCAAGCATCGGACGCGCTTGGGGCGACTACCAGTGACAACCCCTTATCCCGCGATGCGTCCGATACGAAGATAGTTCCAAGGCGGCCGAGGAGCCTCACCGCATAGCAATCGGGGTGCGAGGTGGGGGATGCGGCGAGATGGCCCCAACGGCTAGACGGAAGAGGCTGCAGGGCCGCCTCGGAATAGTCCAAGCATCGGACGCGCTTGGGGCCACTACCAGTGACAACCCCTTATCCCGCGATGCGTCCGATACGAAGATAGTTCCAAGGCGGCCGAAAAGCCTCACCGCATAGCAATCGGGGTGCGAGGTGGGGGATGCGGCGAGATGGCCCCAACGGCTAGACGGAAGAGGCCACAGGGCCGCCTCGGAATAGTCCAAGCATCGGACGCGCTTGGGGCGACTACCAGTGACAACCCCTTATCCCGCGATGCGTCCGATACGAAGATAGTTCCCAGGCGGCCGAGGAGCCTCACCGCATAGCAATCGGGGTGCGAGGCGAGGGATGCGGCGAGATGGCCCCAAAGGCTAGACGGAAGAGGCTGCAGGGCTGCCTCGGAATAGTCCAAGCATCGGACGCGCTTGGGGCGACTACCACTGCCAACCCCTTATCCCGCGATGCGTCCGATACACAGATAGTTCCGAGGCGGCCGAGGAGGTGGGGGATGCAGCGAGATGGCCCCAACGGCTAGACGGAAGAGGCTGCAGGGCCGCCTCGAAATAGTCCAAGCATCGGACGCGCTTGGGGCGACTACCAGTGACAACCCCTTATCCCGCGATGCGTCCGATACACAGATAGTTCCGAGGCGGCCAAGGAGCCTCACCGCATAGCAATCGTGGTGCGAGGTGGGGGATGCGGCGAGATGGCCCCAACGGCTAGACGGAAGAGGCTGCAGGGCCGCCTCGGAATGGTCCAAGCATCGGATGCGCTTGGGGCGACTACCACTGCCAACCCCTTATCCCGCGATGCGTCCGATACACAGATAGTTCCAAGGCGGCCGAGGAGCCTCACAGCATAGCAATCAGGGTGCGAGGCGAGGGATGCGGCGAGAAAGCCCCAACGGCTAGAGGGAAGAGGCTTCAGGTCCGCCTCGGAATGGTCCAAGCATCGGACGCGCTTGGGGCGACTACCAGTGACAACCCCTTATCCCGCGACGCGTCCGATACACAGATAGTTCCAAGGCGGCCGAGGAGCCTCACCGCATAGCAATCGGGGTGCGAGGCGAGGGATGCGGCGAGAAGGACCCAACGGCTACACGGAAGAGGCTTCGGGGCCGCCTCGGAATGGTCCAAGCATCGGACGCGCTTGGGGCGACTACCAGTGACAACCCCTTATCCCGCGACGCGTCCGATACACAGATAGTTCCAAGGCGGCCGAGGAGCCTCACCGCATAGCAATCGGGGTGCGAGGCGAGGGATGCGGCGAGAAGGACCCAACGGCTAGACGGAAGAGGCTTCGGGGCCGCCTCGGAATGGTCCAAGCATCGGACGCGCTTGGGGCGACTACCAGTGACAACCCCTTATCCCGCGACGCGTCCGATACACAGATAGTTCCAAGGCGGCCGAGGAGCCTCACCGCATAGCAATCGGGGTGCGAGGCGAGGGATGCGGCGAGAAGGACCCAACGGCTAGACGGAAGAGGCTTCGGGTCCGCCTCGGAATGGTCCAAGCATCGGACGCGCTTGGGGCGACTACCAGTGACAACCCCTTATCCCGCGACGCGTCCGATACACAGATAGTTCCAAGGCGGCCGAGGAGCCTCACCGCATAGCAATCGGGGTGCGAGGCGAGGGATGCGGCGAGAAGGACCCAACGGCTAGACGGAAGAGGCTTCGGGTCCGCCTCGGAATGGTCCAAGCATCGGACGCGCTTGGGGCGACTACCAGTGACAACCCCTTATCCCGCGACGCGTCCGATACACAGATAGTTCCAAGGCGGCCGAGGAGCCTCACCGCATAGCAATCGGGGTGCGAGGCGAGGGATGCGGCGAGAAGGACCCAACGGCTAGACGGAAGAGGCTTCGGGTCCGCCTCGGAATGGTCCAAGCATCGGACGCGCTTGGGGCGACTACCAGTGACAACCCCTTATCCCGCGACGCGTCCGATACACAGATAGTTCCGAGGCGGCCGAGGAGCCTCACCGCATAGCAATCGGGGTGCGAGGCGAAGGATGCGGCGAGAAGGACCCAACGGCTAGACGGAAGAGGCTTCGGGTCCGCCTCGGAATGGTCCAAGCATCGGACGCGCTTGGGGCGACTACCAGTGACAACCCCTTATCCCGCGACGCGTCCGATACACAGATAGTTCCAAGGCGGCCGAGGAGCCTCACCGCATAGCAATCGGGGTGCGAGGCGAGGGATGCGGCGAGAAGGACCCAACGGCTAGACGGAAGAGGCTTCAGGGCCGCCTCGGAATGGTCCAAGCATCGAACGCGCTTGGGGCGACTACCAGTGACAACCCCTTATCCCGCGACGCGTCCGATACACAGATAGTTCCGAGGCGGCCGAGGAGCCTCACCGCATAGCAATCGGGGTGCGAGGCGAGGGATGCGGCGAGAAGGACCCAACGGCTAGACGGAAGAGGCTTCAGGGCCGCCTCGGAATGGTCCAAGCATCGGACGCGCTTGGGGCGACTACCAGTGACAACCCCTTATCCCGCGACGCGTCCGATACACAGATAGTTCCGAGGCGGCCGAGGAGCCTCACCGCATAGCAATCGGGGTGCGAGGCGAGGGATGCGGCGAGAAGGACCCAACGGCTAGACGGAAGAGGCTTCAGGGCCGCCTCGGAATGGTCCAAGCATCGGACGCGCTTGGGGCGACTACCAATGACAACCCCTTATCCCGCGACGCGTCCGATACACAGATAGTTCCGAGGCGGCCGAGGAGCCTCACCGCATAGCAATCGGGGTGCGAGGCGAGGGATGCGGCGAGAAGGACCCAACGGCTAGACGGAAGAGGCTTCAGGGCCGCCTCGGAATGGTCCAAGCATCGGACGCGCTTGGGGCGACTACCAGTGACAACCCCTTATCCCGCGACGCGTCCGATACACAGATAGTTCCGAGGCGGCCGAGGAGCCTCACCGCATAGCAATCGGGGTGCGAGGCGAGGGATGCGGCGAGAAGGACCCAACGGCTAGACGGAAGAGGCTTCAGGGCCGCCTCGGAATGGTCCAAGCATCGGACGCGCTTGGGGCGACTACCGTTGCCAACCCCTTATCCCGCGATGCGTCTGATACACAGATAGTTCCGAGGCGGCCGAGGAGCCTCACCGCATAGCAATCGGGTTGCGAGGCAGATTATTGGGAAGGGAACCCCCTGGGATGCGGCTCAAGCAGTGCCCAAAGGGACTGGAATGCGGAATCACATCGAGAGACCCAAATGCTATACGAGGGCTCAAATCGAATTATCGATTTGGCCACGACATGGACGCATCGGAACGACTACCTTTGCCGAACCACTCGCAATTGCATCCATACCGAAACCAATAGACATTTCCGTTAGAGCCCTCGCATAGCATTCGGGAATCTCGCATGCCCCTCTAAATCGACCAATGCTGGCGCTCAATGAAAATCCGAGCGCTACCACCGTTCGAGCGCCAGCATTGGTCGAGTTAGAGGGGCACGGGGGAGAATGCTCCAGTCAACACCTCCCCTATATAAGTTATTTGTCCGATTCTCGCACAACCGTAGTCTGCCTCGTCGAATCAAACAACGGTCCCAGATTCCGACTTCCGTTCCGTAGAGACCCAAAAGCTAGATGGAGGCTCGCAAGAAAGAGAGTCGGCGCATAGCAATCGGGTTTCTCGAACGTTTAGGGACCGAGCTCACTTGCGGATAGGGCAAAATCCGCCAAGCAACCCAAAAGCTAGACGGGGGCTCGAATCGAATCGCCTAGGCGGCCACAACAACGACGTGTTGGATCGACTACCAGTGCCAAACCATTCAGCAAGACTAGTCTGTGTCGAGGCCGGATAGAGATTCTCAGAGAGCGCCCGCATAGCATTTAGGAGACCTGCCGCGTCCCTCACACTCGACAAATGGTGGTGCACGTTTATAAATCCGAGCGATCCCAACCCTTTCAAGCACCAACATCGGTCGAGATAGAGGGGCACGGAGGGGGCTGCGTGAGACAACACAGTCCCCTATATAAGTTATTTGTCCGATTCTCACACATCCGAAGAATGGTCATCAAATCGGACAACAGCCCAAACTTCCGACTTCCGTCCCAGAAAGCCCAAGAGCTATCTAAAACGTTCATGGCCGGAACTCGATCGCGGCTATACCAGTCCGCCAAGCAACCCAAAAGCTAGACTGGAGCTCTAGTCGAATCACCTCTGTGGCCATTGCAAGGACGTGTTGGAGCGACTACCATTGCCGAACCATTCCGCAGGTCGAGTCCATACCAAGGCCGCATAGAGATTCACGATGAGCTCCTGCATAGCAATCAGGAGACTTGCCGTGTCCATCACAATCGATAAATCCTGGTGCAAGATTTTTGCATCCGAGCGCTCCAACCAGTCGAGCACCAGCATCAATCGACATAAACGGGCACGGGGGGAGGATGCTCGAGAACACTACCTCCCCTATATAAGTTATTTGTCCGATTCTCAAGCAGCCGAAGTCTGGTCATCGAATCGGGTCAAAGACCACAACTTCCGACTTTACCCACAATGCAAGTCATCGAATCGAACATCGGCCCCCGAGTCGGACTCCATGCGTATGTCAGGTCATCGGACCCAAATTCCGCCTTCCTGCGCATGGCGGGCCATCAATATCAACTCGGTCATCGGACCCAAACTCCGCCTTTTTGCGTATGGCACGCCTTCAAATCGGTCATCGGACCCAAATTCCGCCTTCCTGTGCATGGCGGGCCATCAACATCAACTCGGTCATCGGACCCAAATTCCGCCTTTCTGCGCATGGCACGCCATCAACTCGGTCATCGGACCCAAATTCCGCCTTCCTGCGCATGGCAGGTCATCGGACACAAATTCAGACCTCGCCAATATGCCTACGTATCGAATCGGTCATCGGACCCAACTTCCGACTTCATCCATACTGTAGGGTCTTTGAGGTTGGCGCGGTGCGCTCAACCCAGGGAGTCGACCCATCGAAGCATACACCTCCCCTATATAAGCTATTTGTCCGATTCCCACACCTGTGTAGTTTGCACCTCTGACCAGGACATCGACCCCAACTTCCGAACTCGACTGCAACGACGGCACCAGCGCCTTGGTGCGCACCTTGCGACGCACAGTCCCAACATTCGCCTTCCTGCACATGGCAGGTCATCGGACCCAAATTCCGACCTCGCGAGTATGCCTACATATCGAATCGGTCATCGGACCCAACTTCCGACTTCATCCATACCGTAGGGTCTTTGAGGTTGGCGCGGTGCGCTCAACCCGGGGAGTCGACCCAACGAAGCATACACCTCCCCTATATAAGCTATTTGTCCGATTCCCACACCTGTGTAGTTTGCACCTCCGATCAAGACATCGACCCCAACTTCCGAACTCGCCTCCAACGACCGAACCAGCGCCTTGGTGCGCACCTTGCAACGCACAGTGCCAACATTCGCCTTCCTGCACGTGGCAGGTCATCGGACCCAAATTCCGACCTCGCGAGTATGCCTACATATCGAATCGGTCATCGGACCCAACTTCCGACTTCATCCATACCGTAGGGTCTTTGAGGTTGGCGCGGTGCGCTCAACCCGGGGAGTCGACCCAACGAAGCATACACCTCCCCTATATAAGCTATTTGTCCGATTCCCACACCTGTGTAGCTTGCACCTCCGATCAGGACATCGACCCCAACTTCCGAACTCGACTAAAAAGACCGCACCAGCGCCTTGGTGTGCACCTTGCAACGCACAGTGTCAACATTCGCCTTCCTGCACATGGCAGGTCATCGGACCCAAATTCCGACCTCATGAGCATACCTACTAATCGAATCGGTCATCGGACCCAACTTCCGACTTCATCCATACCGTAGGGTCTTTGAGGTTGGCGCGGTGCGCTCAACCTGGGGAGTCGACCCATCGAAGCATACACCTCCCCTATATAAGCTATTTGTCCGATTCCGACACCTGTGTAGTTTGCACCTCCGCTCAGGACATCGACCCCAACTTCCGAACTCGCCTGCAACGACCGAACCAGCGCCTTGGTGCGCACCAAAAGTGCGCACTTTTGGAGGGCACTTTTCTGCGCTCCAAAGGTGCGCACTTTTGGAGGGCACTTTTTGGAGGGCACTTTTCTGCGCTCCAAAGGTGCGCACTTTTGGAGGGCACTTTTTGGAGGGCACTTTTCTGCGCTCCAAAGGTGCGCACTTTTGGAGGGCACTTTTTGGAGGGCACTTTTCTGCGCTCCAAAGGTGCGCACTTTTGGAGGGCACTTTTTGGAGGGCACTTTTCTGCGCTCCAAAGGTGCGCACTTTTGGAGGGCACTTTTTGGAGGGCACTTTTCTGCGCTCCAAAGGTGCGCACTTTTGGAGGGCACTTTTTGGAGGGCACTTTTCTGCGCTCCAAAGGTGCGCACTTTTGGAGGGCACTTTTTGGAGGGCACTTTTCTGCGCTCCAAAGGTGCGCACTTTTGGAGGGCACTTTTTGGAGGGCACTTTTCTGCGCTCCAAAGGTGCGCACTTTTGGAGGGCACTTTTTGGAGGGCACTTTTCTGCGCTCCAAAGGTGCGCACTTTTGGAGGGCACTTTTGTGCACTCCAAAGGTGCGCACTTTTGGAGGGCACTTTTCCTGTGCTCCAAAGGTGCACACCTAGGTGAGCACCTTCGACCACACCTTGTAGCACACCAAACTCTGACTTTCGACTTCATCCGCAATGCAGGGTCTTTGAGGTTGGCGCAATGCGCACAACCAGGGGAGTCGACCCATCAAACCCAACACCTCCCCTATATAAGCTATTTGTCTGATTCTCATACATGCGTAGCCTGCAGGAGCAATTAGGACATCGACCCCAACTTTCGGCTTCTAAACGAAAACAAGGTCTTTGAGGTTGGTGTAATGCGAACAACTAGGGGAGTCAACCCATCAAACCCAACACCTCCCCTATATAAGCTATTTGTCTGATTCTCATACATGTGTAGTCTACAGGAGCAATTAGGACATCGACCCCAACTTTTGACTTCTTAACGAAAACAAGGTCTTTGAGGTTGACGTAATGCGCACAACCAGGGGAGTCGACCCATCAAACCCAACACCTCCCCTATATAAGCTATTTGTCCGATTCTCATACATGTGTAGCCTGCAGGAGCCATTAGGACATTGACCCCAACTTTTGACTTCTTAACGAAAACAAGGTCTTTGAGGTTGGCGTAATGCGCACAACCAAGGGAGTTGACCCATCAAACCCAACACCTCCCCTATATAAGCTATTTGTCTGATTCTCATACATGTGTAGCCTGCAACAACGATTAGGACATCCACCCCAACTTCTGAATTCGTCTGCGTTGACCGCACCAAAGGTGCACGCCTTGGTGCTCACCAAAATCCGACTTCCGACTTCTTCTGCTATGCGGGGTCTTTGAGGTTGGCGCAGTGCGCACAACCAGGGGAGTCAACCCACCGAATGCAACACCTCCCCTATATAAGCTATTTGTCTGATTCTCATACATGCGTAGACTGCAGCAATGATTAGGACATCCACCCCAACTTTTGACTTCTTAAACAAGACAGGGTCTTTGAAGTTGGTGCAGTGCACACAACCAGGGGAGTCGACCCATCAAACGCAACACCTCCCCTATATAAAGCTATTTGTCCGATTCTCATACGTGTAGTCTGCAGCAGCGATTAGGACATCGACCCCAACTTCCGAATTCGTTTGCATTGACCGCACCAAAGGTGCACGCCTTGGTGTGCACCCTGGAGTGCACTTTGGTGCTCACCTCGGTGCACACTTTGGTGTGCACCTCGGTGTGCACCAAAGGTGCGCACCTTGGAGCGCACCAAAGGTGTACACTTTGGAGCGCACCACATAGGGTCTTTGAGAGGTTGGCGCAGTGCGCACACCAAGGTGGGTGTTGAGGTGCGTGCCGAGGTGGGTGGGTGCTAGGGTGCGCTCCATGGTGGGTGCCAGGGTGGGTGCGTGCTAGGGTGGATTCCAAAGAGGGTCATAGGGTGGGTGCCAAGGTGGGTTGGTGATATAGTGGGTTCAAAGGTGGGTACTAGGGTGGGTTCCAAGGTGGGTCACAAGTTGGGTGCCAGGATGCGTGGGTGTTAGGTTGGGTGCCAAGGTGGGCTCCTGCGTGGGTGGGTGCTAGGGTGGGTTTCAAGGTGGACGCGAGGGCGGGTGCCAAGGTGGGTAACAAGTTGGGTGTTAGGATGGGTGAGTGCTAGAGTGGGTGCCAAGGTGGGTGGGTGCTAAGGTGGATGCCAAGGTGGTTCACAGGGTGGGTGGGTTCTAGGGTGAGTTCCAAGGTGGGTCACAGGTTCAGTGCTAGGGTGGGTGTCAAGGCGGGTGTCGAGGTGCCTGGGTGCTAGGGTGTGGATGCCAATGTGGGTCATAGGGTGGGTACTAGGGTGGGCTGCAATGTGGGTGCCAAGGTGGGTAACATGCTCGGTGGGTTCTAAATTGGGTGCCAGGGTGGGTGTGCACCCACCTTGCCCGAGGTGGGTGCCAAGGTGCCAGTGTGGGTGGGTGCTAAGGTGGATGCCAAGGTGGGTGAGAAGGTGGGTGATAGGTTGAGTGGTAGGATGGGTGGGTGCCAAGATGGGTCACAGGGTGGGTGCAAGGGTGGGTAGGTGCTAGGGTTGGTGTCAGGGTGGGTGGGTGCTAGGTTGGGTTCCAAGGTGGGTGCGAGGGTGAGTGTCAAGGTGGGTCACAGGTTAGGTGCTAGGATGGGTGAGTGCTAGGGTGCAAAGGTGCCAGGGTGGGTGCTAGGATGGGTCGATGCTAGGGTGAGTGGCAAGGTGGGTCCACAAGTGTCAAGGTGGGTGCCGAGGTGGGTGCCAAGTCGGCGACTGCTATGGTGGATGCCAAGGTGGGTCACGGGGTGGGTGCCAAGTTGCTAGGTTGGGTTCCAAGGTGGGTGCCAACGTGGGTGCTAGGGTGCGTGGGTTAAAGGGTGTGTCACAACGTGGGTGCCAGGATGGGTGCGCACCCACACTGGCCAAGACGGGTGCGGGTGCAAGGTTGGGTTCCAAGCCCGGTCACAGGCTGGGTGCTAGGATGGGTGGGTGCCAAGGTGGGCACCAGGGTGGGTGCACCCACCCTGGCCAAGGTGGGTCACGGGGTGGGTCCTAGGGTGGGTAACGGGGTGGGTACTAAGGTGCGTGCCAAGGTGGGTCATAGGGTGGGTGCCAAGGTGGGCACCAGGGTGGGTGTGCACCAACCCTAGCCAGGGTAGGTCACGGGGTGGTTGTCGGGGTGGGCGTCAAGGAGCCAAGGTGGGTGGCAAGTAGCCAAGTTGCGTGCCAAGGTGGGTGTCGGGGTGGGTGCCAAGGATCCAAGGTGGGTGCCAAGGAACCAAGGTGGGTGTCTGGGTGGGTGCCGAGGTGGGAGCCAGGGTGGGTCCCAAGGTGAGTGCAAAGGTGGGTGCCAGGGTCAAGGTGAGTGCCAATGTGGGTTCCAAGGTGCCAGGGTCAGGGTGAGTGCCAATGTGGGTTCAAAGGTGCTAAGTTGGGTGCGAGGTTGGGTGCGAGGGTGGGTGGGTGCCAAGGTGTGCTAGGTGGAAGCCCGGGTGGGTCGGCATCCCATGGGTGTCGAGTTGGGTGCCTGATGGGTGCTTCTTGTCAAGTTTTAGTCGTCGGGACTCATTTCGAGCCTTAGAGGTCGTTTCTTGTCCGGTTGCCCTGTCTTCGACCTGGGAACCCAATTTTGGTCCTCGGGTCCCATTTTTTTTTGTCTCGCATCCCACTTTTGGCCTGTGGCCTTTTCGGGGTCGATTCTCGTTTTGGGCATCAGAGCATGTTTCTTCTCCTAAAACCCAATATTTGTTTATTAAGTCTCGGAACACATTTTTGTTCTCGTGGACCCATCATGGGTCTTGGAACGCATTTGTGGTCCTTGGGTCCCATTTTGCATCCCGAAACTTGTGTTTTGGTGCTTGATCCCTATTTTGGGTGCCCACCTTGCACCAAGTGCGCACCCGGGGCAAACCGAGCGCCTTGGTGCACCGGGGCAAGATCGAGCGTGCACCCGAGGCGCCCCGAACATGCACCAAGGTGCACTCGGCCCACATGTGAGCGCAGGTCGTTGCGCCCGAGGTGGTGTGTGGGCACCGCGTTGCAGACGGGACACTGCACGCACACGACGCCCCCTCCAGGTGCACGCACGTAGGCCGGGCCGGGTGCACACCCGACGCCCTAGCAAGGTGCGCGCACCCGGGCAGGGCTCACACTTGGCGAACGGGGCGCACTTCGCGAGGGAGGGTGTGCACCTCGACGGGGGTGGGTGGCCGGGGTGGATTCGCACGTGGGTCGCGGTTTGCTAAGTACACACTGCGACAAGCTCATAACGGGTGCGATCATACCAGCATTAGTGCACCGGATCCCATCAGAACTCCGCAGTTAAGCGCGCTTGGGCCGGAGTAGTACTGGGATGGGTGACCTCCCGGGAAGTCCCGGTGTTGCACCCTTTTTTAGTTTTTCGCCGGGCGTCGCAATGCTATTTGAATAAACCTTTTGCCCGTTTGCGTTCTCGTCGGGGCCGGGCCGGGCCGGGGTGCGCTGCCCGCACTACCGCGCGCGCGGGGGCGACACCGAGCGCGCACCCGAGGCACCCCGAGCACACAGGCCACGGTGCAACCCGGGCGTTGTGCGCGCACCCCGGTGCGCCCGAGGTGCTGCGCGCGCACCCAGGTGAAATCGGTGTGCACCTCGGCCAGTGCGCGCTCGGTCGAGTCGCGCACGTTGGCCAAGGTGCACGGTGATGTTTCTTACTCTAAGGTTCCGCACCAGACGCCCGGGACAGGTGAGCGAAGCTGGGCGGGGCCGGGTGCGCGGCCGGGGCAGGTGCACGCAGCTGGAGAGAGCTTTGGAGCACACTTCGGAGCGCACCAATGATGCGCTCCATTCAAAAGTTTCCTGAAAAGGCAAAAAAAGTTGAGATTATAGAATTTCCCACTTGAGAGATTGTAAAAAAAAAAAATTTAAAATGAAGGAAACGCGGGTGCCAAGGTGTGCGCAGCCCAGCCAAGGTGTGCGCACCAAGGCGCCCACCCTGGCGAAGGTGCACGCAAGGTGCGCACCCGAGGCAAACCGGACAATTAACCCAACTTTCGACTTCGCGCGCACCTTGGAGCGCACTTCGGAGCGCTCCTTGGTGCGCACCAATCTTGGGCACCTCGGAGTGCACCATGGCGCCCACCAAGGTGCGCACCCGGGGCAAACCGAGCTCCGACTTCGTGCGCACCTTGGAGCGCACGAAAGGTGCGCACCATGGCGCCCACCAAGGTGCGCAGCCCAGCCAAGGCGTGCGCATCAAGGTGCGCACCCTGGCGAAGGTGCGCACCCGGGGCAAACCGAGCTCCGACTTCGTGCGCACCTTGGAGCGCACAAAAGGTGCGCAACCCAGCCAAGGTGTGCGCACCCCGGTCAAACCGAGCTCCGAATCGTGCGCACCAGAGGTGCACGCCATCGTGCGCACCTTGGAGCACACTTCGGAGCCCTCCTTGGTGCGCGCCGATGTTGCGCACCTCGGAGCGCACCCGGGGAAAACAATGCAATTAACCCGACTTTCGACTTCGTGGGCACCTCGGAGCGCTCTCGGGTTCGCACCTCGGAGCACACCGAGGTGCGCACCTTTGATGCGCTGCCTTCACCAATTTCCAGAAAAGGCAAGAAAACATTGAGAAGGTGTGCGCACCGAGGTGCCCACCCTGGCGAAGGTGCACGCGAGGTGCGCACCCGGGGCAAACCGGGCTCCGACTTCGTGCACGCCGCACCTTGGAGCACACTTCGGAGCGCTCCTTGGTGCGCACCAGGGCGCGCAACCCAGCCGAGGTGCCCACCCCGGCGAAGGTGCACGCGAGGTGCGCACCCGGGGCAAACCGGGCTCCGACTTCGTGCACGCCATGGTGCCCACCGCGGCGAAGGTGCACGCGAGGTGCGCACCCGGGGCAAACCGGGCTCCGACTTCGTGCACGCCGCACCTTGGAGCACACTTCGGAGCGCTCCTTGGTGCGCACCATGGTGCCCACCAGGGCGCGCAACCCCGCCGAAGGTGCACGCGAGGTGCGCACCCGGGGCAAACCGGGCTCCGACTTCGTGCACGCCGCACCTTGGAGCACACTTCGGAGCGCTCCTTGGTGCGCACCATGGTGCCCACCAGGGCGCGCAACCCCGCCGAAGGTGCACGCGAGGTGCGCACCCGGGGCAAACCGGGCTCCGACTTCGTGCACGCCATGGTGCGCACCGCGGCGAAGGTGCGCACCCGGGGCAAACCGGGCTCCGACTTCGTGCACGCCGCACCTTGGAGCACACTTCGGAGCGCTCCTTGGTGCGCACCAGGGCGCGCAACCCAGCCGAGGTGCCCACCCCGGCGAAGGTGCACGCGAGGTGCGTACCCGGGGCAAACCGGGCTCCGACTTCGTGCACGCCGCACCTTGGAGCACACTTCGGAGCGCTCCTTGGTGCGCACCATGGTGCCCACCAGGCCGCGCAACCCAGCCAAGGTGTGCGCACCAAGGTGCACGCGAGGTGCGCACCCGGGGCAAACCGGGGTCCGACTTCGTGCACGCCGCACCTTGGAGCACACATCGGGGCGCTCCCGGGTTCGCACCGGCGTTGCGCACCGTGGTGGGCACCTCGGAGCACACCAAGGTGGGCAGCGAGGTGCGCACCTTTGATGCGATGCCTTCACTAATTTCCATAAAAGGCAAAAAAAAAACGAGATTTTAAAATTTCCGTTTTGAAAGATAGTGAGAAAAAGGGAATGCTGGTGCCATCTTGAGCCCGCCCTGGTGCGCAGCCCAGCCAAGGTGTGCGCACCAAGGTGCCCACCCTGGCGAAGGTGCGCGCCCGGGCAATTAATCCAACTTCCAACTTCGCGCGCGCCAGGGTGGGAGCGCACCCAACAACCGGGCCTGGGAAGAGCCAATGCGAGAAACCCCACCAAACGCTCTGACAAAAAAAGAGGGGGCGCTCCAGTAACCCCGCTTCGGAGCGCACCCTGGGCAAACCCAGCCAAGGTGCCCACCCCGGCCAAGGTGCAGGCGAGGTGCGCACCCGGGGCAAACCGGGCTCCGACAACGTGCACGCCGCACCTTGGAGCACACTTCGTAGTGCTCCCGGGTGCGCACCTCAGAGCACACCAAGGTGGGCAGCGAGGTGCGCACCTTTGATGCGCTGCCTTCACTAATTTCCAGAAAAGGCAAAAAAAAAAGGAGATTTTAAAATTTCCGTTTTGAAAGATAGTGAAAAAAACGGAACGCGCGTGCCATCTTGAGCCCGCCCTGGTGCGCAGCCCAGGTAAGGTGCCCACCCTGGCAAAGGTGCGCACCCGGGCAATTAACCCTACTTCCGACTTCGTGCGCGCCAGGGTGGCAACCGGGCCTCAGAAGAGCCAATGCGAGAAACCCCACCAAACGCTCCGACAAAAAAAGAGGCGGCGCTCCAATAACCCCGCTTCGGAGCGCAGCCGGGGCAAACCCAGCCAAGGTGCCCACCCCGACGAAGGTGCACGCGAGGTGCGCACCCGGGGCAAACCGGGCTCCGACAACGTGCACGCAGCACCTTGGAGCACACTTCGAAGCACTCCCGGGTGCCCACCGGCGTTGCGCACCGTGGTGGGCAGCGAGGTGCGCACCTTTGATGCGCTGCCTTCACTAATTTCCAGAAAAAGGCAAAAAAAAATGAGATTTTAAAATTTCCGTTTTGAAAGATAGTGAAAAAAAAGGAACGCGGGTGCCATCTTGAGCCCGCCCTGGTGCGCAGCCCAGGCAAGGCATGCGCACCAAGGTGCCCACCCGAGGTGCACACCCGGGGCAAACCGGGCTCCGACTTCGTGCAGGCCGCACCTTGGAGCACACTTCGGAGCGCTCCTTGGTGCGCACCATGGTGCCCACCAGGGCGCGCAACCCAGCCAAGGTCTGCACACCAAGGTGCCCACCCCGGCGAAGGTGCACGCGAGGTGCGCACCCGGGGCAAACCGGGCTCCGACTTCGTGCACGCCATGGTGCCCACCGCGGCGAAGGTGCACGCGAGGTGCGCACCCGGGGCAAACCGGGCTCCGACTTCGTGCACGCCGCACCTTGGAGCACACTTCGGAGCGCTCCTTGGTGCGCACCATGGTGCCCACCAGGGCGCGCAACCCAGCCAAGGTGTGCGCACCAAGGTGCACGCGAGGTGCGCACCCGGGGCAAACCGGGGTCCGACTTCGTGCACGCCGCACCTTGGAGCACACATCGGAGCGCTCCCAGGTTCGCACCAGCGTTGCGCACCTTTGATGCGCTGCCTTCACTAATTTCAAGAAAAGGCAAAAAAAAACGAGATTTTAAAATTTCCGTTCTGAAAGATAGTGAAAAAAACGGAACGCGGGTGCCATCTTGAGCCCTTCCTGGTGCGCAGCCCAGGCAAGTTGTGCGCACCAAGGTGCCCACCCTGGCGGAGGTGCGCGCCCGGGGCAATCCGGGCTCCGACTTCGTGCACTGCATGGTGCCCACCAAGGCGCGCAACCCAGCCAAGGTGCCCACCGCAGCGAAGGTGCACGCGAGGTGCGCACCCGAGGTGCACACCCGGGGCAAACCGGGCTCCGACTTCGTGCACGCCGCACCTTGGAGCACACTTCAGAGCGCTCCTTGGTGCGCACCAGGGCGCGCAACCCAGCCGAGGTGCCCACCCCGGCGAAGGTGCACGCGAGGTGCGCACCCGGGGCAAACCGGGCTCCGACTTCGTGCACGCCATGGTGCCCACCGCGGCGAAGGTGCGCACCCGGGGCAAACCGGGCTCCGACTTCGTGCACGCCGCACCTTGGAGCACACTTCGGAGCGCTCCTTGGTGCGCACCATGGTGCCCACCAGGCCGCGCAACCCAGCCAAGGTGTGCGCACCAAGGTGCACGCGAGGTGCGCACCCGGGGCAAACCGGGGTCCGACTTCGTGCACGCCGCACCTTGGAGCACACATCGGGGCGCTCCCGGGTTCGCACCGGCGTTGCGCACCGTGGTGGGCACCTCGGAGCACACCAAGGTGGGCAGCGAGGTGCGCACCTTTGATGCGATGCCTTCACTAATTTCCATAAAAGGCAAAAAAAAAACGAGATTTTAAAATTTCCGTTTTGAAAGATAGTGAGAAAAAGGGAATGCTGGTGCCATCTTGAGCCCGCCCTGGTGCGCAGCCCAGCCAAGGTTTGCGCACCAAGGTGCCCACCCTGGCGAAGGTGCGCGCCCGGGCAATTAACCCAACTTCCAACTTCGCGCGCGCCAGGGTGGGAGCGCACCCAACAACCGGGCCTGGGAAGAGCCAATGCGAGAAACCCCACCAAACTCTCTGACAAAAAAAGAGGGGGCGCTCCAGTAACCCCGCTTCGGAGCGCACCCTGGGCAAACCCAGCCAAGGTGCCCACCCCGGCCAAGGTGCAGGCGAGGTGCGCACCCGGGGCAAACCGGGCTCCGACAACGTGCACGCCGCACCTTGGAGCACACTTCGTAGCGCTCCCGGGTGCGCACCTCAGAGCACACCAAGGTGGGCAGCGAGGTGCGCACCTTTGATGCGCTGCCTTCACTAATTTCCAGAAAAGGCAAAAAAAAAAGGAGATTTTAAAATTTCCGTTTTGAAAGATAGTGAAAAAAACGGAACGCGCGTGCCATCTTGAGCCCGCCCTGGTGCGCAGCCCAGGTAAGGTGCCACCCTGGCAAAGGTGCGCACCCGGGCAATTAACCCTACTTCCGACTTCGTGCGCGTCAGGGTGGCAACCGGGCCTCGGAAGAGCCAATGCGAGAAACCCCACCAAACGCTCCGACAAAAAAAGAGGCGGCGCTCCAATAACCCCGCTTCGGAGCGCAGCCGGGGCAAACCAAGCCAAGGTGCCCACCCCGACGAAGGTGCACGCGAGGTGCGCACCCGGGGCAAACCGGGCTCCGACAACGTGCACGCAGCACCTTGGAGCACACTTCGAAGCACTCCCGGGTGCCCACCGGCGTTGCGCACCGTGGTGGGCAGCGAGGTGCGCACCTTTGATGCGCTGCCTTCACTAATTTCCAGAAAAAGGCAAAAAAAAATGAGATTTTAAAATTTCCGTTTTGAAAGATAGTGAAAAAAAAGGAACGCGGGTGCCATCTTGAGCCCGCCCTGGTGCGCAGCCCAGGCAAGGCATGCGCACCAAGGTGCCCACCCGAGGTGCACACCCGGGGCAAACCGGGCTCCGACTTCGTGCAGGCCGCACCTTGGAGCACACTTCGGAGCGCTCCTTGGTGCGCACCATGGTGCCCACCAGGGCGCACCCGAGGCAAACCGGGCTCCGACTTCGTGCACGCCGCACCTTGGAGCACACATCGGAGCGCTCCCAGGTTCGCACCAGCGTTGCGCACCTTTGATGCGCTGCCTTCACTAATTTCCAGAAAAGGCAAAAAAAAACGATATTTTAAAATTTCCGTTCTGAAAGATAGTGAAAAAAACGGAACGCGGGTGCCATCTTGAGCCCTTCCTGATGCGCAGCCCAGGCAAGTTGTGCGCACCAAGGTGCCCACCCTGGCGGAGGTGCGCGCCCGGGGCAAACCGGGCTCCGACTTCGTGCACTGCATGGTGCCCACCAAGGCGCGCAACCCAGCCAAGGTGCCCACCGCAGCGAAGGTGCACGCGAGGTGCGCACCCGAGGTGCACACCCGGGGCAAACCGGGCTCCGACTTCGTGCACGCCGCACCTTGGAGCACACTTCAGAGCGCTCCTTGGTACGCACCAGGGCGCGCAACCCAGCCAAGGTGCTCACCCCGGCGAAGGTGCACGCGAGGTGCGCACCCGGGGCAAACCGGGCTCGGACTTCGTGCACGCCGCACCTTGGAGCACACATCGGAGCGCTCCCGGGTTCGCACCAGCATTGCGCACCTTTGATGCGCTGCCTTCACTAATTTCCAGAAAAGGCAAAAAAAAGAAAAAAATGAGATTTTAAAATTTCCGTTTTGAAAGATAGTGAAAAAAACGGAACGCGGGTGCCATCTTGAGCCCGCCCTGGTGTGCAGCCCAGGCAAGTTGTGCGCACCAAGGCACCCACCCTGGCCAAGGTGGGTCACGGGGTGGGTCCTAGGGTGGGTAACGGGGTGGGTACTAAGGTGCGTGCCAAGGTGGGTCATAGGGTGGGTGCCAAGGTGGGCACCAGGGTGGGTGTGCACCAACCCTAGCCAGGGTAGGTCACGGGGTGGTTGTCGGGGTGGGCGTCAAGGAGCCAAGGTGGGTGGCAAGTAGCCAAGTTGCGTGCCAAGGTGGGTGTCGGGGTGGGTGCCAAGGATCCAAGGTGGGTGCCAAGGAACCAAGGTGGGTGTCTGGGTGGGTGCCGAGGTGGGAGCCAGGGTGGGTCCCAAGGTGAGTGCAAAGGTGGGTGCCAGGGTCAAGGTGAGTGCCAATGTGGGTTCCAAGGTGCCAGGGTCAGGGTGAGTGCCAATGTGGGTTCAAAGGTGCTAAGTTGGGTGCGAGGTTGGGTGCGAGGGTGGGTGGGTGCCAAGGTGTGCTAGGTGGAAGCCCGGGTGGGTCGGCATCCCATGGGTGTCGAGTTGGGTGCCTGATGGGTGCTTCTTGTCAAGTTTTAGTCGTCGGGACTCATTTCGAGCCTTAGAGGTCGTTTCTTGTCCGGTTGCCCTGTCTTCGACCTGGGAACCCAATTTTGGTCCTCGGGTCCCATTTTTTTTTGTCTCGCATCCCACTTTTGGCCTGTGGCCTTTTCGGGGTCGATTCTCGTTTTGGGCATCAGAGCATGTTTCTTCTCCTAAAACCCAATATTTGTTTATTAAGTCTCGGAACACATTTTTGTTCTCGTGGACCCATCATGGGTCTTGGAACGCATTTGTGGTCCTTGGGTCCCATTTTGCATCCCGAAACTTGTGTTTTGGTGCTTGATCCCTATTTTGGGTGCCCACCTTGCACCAAGTGCGCACCCGGGGCAAACCGAGCGCCTTGGTGCACCGGGGCAAGATCGAGCGTGCACCCGAGGCGCCCCGAACATGCACCAAGGTGCACTCGGCCCACATGTGAGCGCAGGTCGTTGCGCCCGAGGTGGTGTGTGGGCACCGCGTTGCAGACGGGACACTGCACGCACACGACGCCCCCTACAGGTGCACGCACGTAGGCCGGGCCGGGTGCACACCCGACGCCCTAGCAAGGTGCGCGCACCCGGGCAGGGCTCACACTTGGCGAACGGGGCGCACTTCGCGAGGGAGGGTGTGCACCTCGACGGGGGTGGGTGGCCGGGGTGGATTCGCACGTGGGTCGCGGTTTGCTAAGTACACACTGCGACAAGCTCATAACGGGTGCGATCATACCAGCGTTAGTGCACCGGATCCCATCAGAACTCCGCAGTTAAGCGCGCTTGGGCCGGAGTAGTACTGGGATGGGTGACCTCCCGGGAAGTCCCGGTGTTGCACCCTTTTTTAGTTTTTCGCCGGGCATCGCAATGCTATTTGAATAAACCTTTTGCCCGTTTGCGTTCTCGTCGGGGCCGGGCCGGGCCGGGGTGCGCTGCCCGCACTACCGCGCGCGCGGGGGCGACACCGAGCGCGCACCCGAGGCGCCCCGAGCACACAGGCCACGGTGCAACCCGGGCGTTGTGCGCGCACCCCGGTGCGCCCGAGGTGCTGCGCGCGCACCCAGGTGAAATCGGTGTGCACCTCGGCCAGTGCGCGCTCGGTCGAGTCGCGCACGTTGGCCAAGGTGCACGGTGATGTTTCTTACTCTAAGGTTCCGCACCAGACGCCCGGGACAGGTGAGCGAAGCTGGGCGGGGCCGGGTGCGCGGCCGGGGCAGGTGCACGCAGCTGGAGAGAGCTTTGGAGCACACTTCGGAGCGCACCAATGATGCGCTCCATTCAAAAGTTTCCTGAAAAGGCAAAAAAAGTTGAGATTATAGAATTTCCCACTTGAGAGATTGTAAAAAAAAAAAATTTAAAATGAAGGAAACGCGGGTGCCAAGGTGTGCGCAGCCCAGCCAAGGTGTGCGCACCAAGGCGCCCACCCTGGCGAAGGTGCACGCAAGGTGCGCACCCGAGGCAAACCGGACAATTAACCCAACTTTCGACTTCGCGCGCACCTTGGAGCGCACTTCGGAGCGCTCCTTGGTGCGCACCAATCTTGGGCACCTCGGAGTGCACCATGGCGCCCACCAAGGTGCGCACCCGGGGCAAACCGAGCTCCGACTTCGTGCGCACCTTGGAGCGCACGAAAGGTGCGCACCATGGCGCCCACCAAGGTGCGCAGCCCAGCCAAGGCGTGCGCATCAAGGTGCGCACCCTGGCGAAGGTGCGCACCCGGGGCAAACCGAGCTCCGACTTCGTGCGCACCTTGGAGCGCACAAAAGGTGCGCAACCCAGCCAAGGTGTGCGCACCCCGGTCAAACCGAGCTCCGAATCGTGCGCACCAGAGGTGCACGCCATCGTGCGCACCTTGGAGCACACTTCGGAGCCCTCCTTGGTGCGCGCCGATGTTGCGCACCTCGGAGCGCACCCGGGGAAAACAATGCAATTAACCCGACTTTCGACTTCGTGGGCACCTCGGAGCGCTCTCGGGTTCGCACCTCGGAGCACACCGAGGTGCGCACCTTTGATGCGCTGCCTTCACCAATTTCCAGAAAAGGCAAGAAAACATTGAGAAGGTGTGCGCACCGAGGTGCCCACCCTGGCGAAGGTGCACGCGAGGTGCGCACCCGGGGCAAACCGGGCTCCGACTTCGTGCACGCCGCACCTTGGAGCACACTTCGGAGCGCTCCTTGGTGCGCACCAGGGCGCGCAACCCAGCCGAGGTGCCCACCCCGGCGAAGGTGCACGCGAGGTGCGCACCCGGGGCAAACCGGGCTCCGACTTCGTGCACGCCATGGTGCCCACCGCGGCGAAGGTGCACGCGAGGTGCGCACCCGGGGCAAACCGGGCTCCGACTTCGTGCACGCCGCACCTTGGAGCACACTTCGGAGCGCTCCTTGGTGCGCACCATGGTGCCCACCAGGGCGCGCAACCCCGCCGAAGGTGCACGCGAGGTGCGCACCCGGGGCAAACCGGGCTCCGACTTCGTGCACGCCGCACCTTGGAGCACACTTCGGAGCGCTCCTTGGTGCGCACCATGGTGCCCACCAGGGCGCGCAACCCCGCCGAAGGTGCACGCGAGGTGCGCACCCGGGGCAAACCGGGCTCCGACTTCGTGCACGCCGCACCTTGGAGCACACTTCGGAGCGCTCCTTGGTGCGCACCAGGGCGCGCAACCCAGCCGAGGTGCCCACCCCGGCGAAGGTGCGTACCCGGGGCAAACCGGGCTCCGACTTCGTGCACGCCGCACCTTGGAGCACACTTCGGAGCGCTCCTTGGTGCGCACCATGGTGCCCACCAGGCCGCGCAACCCAGCCAAGGTGTGCGCACCAAGGTGCACGCGAGGTGCGCACCCGGGGCAAACCGGGGTCCGACTTCGTGCACGCCGCACCTTGGAGCACACATCGGGGCGCTCCCGGGTTCGCACCGGCGTTGCGCACCGTGGTGGGCACCTCGGAGCACACCAAGGTGGGCAGCGAGGTGCGCACCTTTGATGCGATGCCTTCACTAATTTCCATAAAAGGCAAAAAAAAAACGAGATTTTAAAATTTCCGTTTTGAAAGATAGTGAGAAAAAGGGAATGCTGGTGCCATCTTGAGCCCGCCCTGGTGCGCAGCCCAGCCAAGGTGTGCGCACCAAGGTGCCCACCCTGGCGAAGGTGCGCGCCCGGGCAATTAACCCAACTTCCAACTTCGCGCGCGCCAGGGTGGGAGCGCACCCAACAACCGGGCCTGGGAAGAGCCAATGCGAGAAACCCCACCAAACGCTCTGACAAAAAAAGAGGGGGCGCTCCAGTAACCCCGCTTCGGAGCGCACCCTGGGCAAACCCAGCCAAGGTGCCCACCCCGGCCAAGGTGCAGGCGAGGTGCGCACCCGGGGCAAACCGGGCTCCGACAACGTGCACGCCGCACCTTGGAGCACACTTCGTAGCGCTCCCGGGTGCGCACCTCAGAGCACACCAAGGTGGGCAGCGAGGTGCGCACCTTTGATGCGCTGCCTTCACTAATTTCCAGAAAAGGCAAAAAAAAAAGGAGATTTTAAAATTTCCGTTTTGAAAGATAGTGAAAAAAACGGAACGCGCGTGCCATCTTGAGCCCGCCCTGGTGCGCAGCCCAGGTAAGGTGCCCACCCTGGCAAAGGTGCGCACCCGGGCAATTAACCCTACTTCCGACTTCGTGCGCGCCAGGGTGGCAACCGGGCCTCGGAAGAGCCAATGCGAGAAACCCCACCAAACGCTCCGACAAAAAAAGAGGCGGCGCTCCAATAACCCCGCTT
>NW_026728979.1:140000-165000 GCF_030272615.1 Cryptomeria japonica | reverse complement strand
TAGGCAATTCCGCTCTTATCCGGTCACGTTTGTGTGCCCGAATTTCGCAAGGCAACCTCCATGGGACATGGAAAAGACTCGAGAAGAGAGCTCGCTCACGGGAGAGAGAAGCCAAGGAGACCACGAGAGTGCTGAGAGTGGGACAGCGCTGAATAGGCGGGAGAAGCCTGCGCGTATAAACGGAGATATATATCCAATTGCAACGAAGGAACGTGCCAAAGATCGAGAACAATGGCAGAAATGCTAGTAACGTGCACTTCGGGACCAACGCATCACCGGAAGACAACCGCCAAACATCGAAAGAGTCGCGATGCTCCGCAACCTACGTGCAAAGCGGTCGCACACCGGGTAAGGGAGTGAGAGCCCCAAACATAGCTGGGCGAGGCGCTCACTCCGCTCTTTAATATCTCGTTAATACCGCCAAGGAAATGGCACAAGCACACACACACAAGCATCCTCGGAAGAGGACAGTTCGAGTGACAGGTCAAATCCAAGAGTTCCGAAGACTACCTCCAGGAACAATCGGGAACAAGACCGATTACAAGTCGTCGAGTCTGTTACTGGGCGAACACGAGATGCGCACAGGAAATCGATCAGCCCTCACAATGGCCCAAGGCCAGAGATCGGACTGCTACGATTTACCCCAACAATCATCGTGCCACTCTTCGCAGAGAGGTGATAGACGCCAACGAGCCCGCGCATAGCAATCGAGGTGTAAAAAGGGCGTTGAAGGCAGGAAGCCTGGACGAAAGAGGCTACGAGGTCACCTCGAAGCGGTCTAAGAATCGGGCGCACTTGGGGCGACTACCAGTGCCAACCCCTTATCCCGCGGTGCGTCCGACACACAGAAATTTCCAAGGCGGCCAAGGAGCCTCCCCGCATAGCAATCGGGGTGTGAGGTTACGGATGCAGCATTGATAGCAATCGAGGTGTGAGGCGAAGGATGCAGAAGTGAGAGCCGAGGGATGTAGCAGAGATAGCAATCGGGGTGTGTGATGCAGAAGAGATAGCAATCGAGGTGTGCGGTGGGAAGGGCCCAGCAGCCAGAATGCATGAAGCGACGGATGAAGCAGTGATGACAACCGGGCTGTGAGGAGAGGAGGGATGCAGCCAAGAAAGCAATCAGGGCTCGAGGCAAGGGATGCATCAAGGATAGCAATCATGTTGTGAGGCGAGATTCCAAAGGCTAAACGTGAGAGGCTGCAGGGTCGACTCAGAGAGGTCTATGCATGTGAGAGGCTGAAAGCAAGGTCGACTCGGAGCGGTCTATGCATCGGGCGCGCTTGGGGCGACTACCAGTGCCAACCCCTTATCCCGCGACGCGTCCGACAAAGAGAACGTTCCAAGGCGGCAGAGGAGGTTACCAGCCGAAGGATGCAGTAGCAATAACAGGTATAGTTCCGCGGCGGCCGAGAAGACTCACCGCATAGGAATCGGGATGCGAGGCGAGGGATGCGGCGGGAAGGCCCCGACGGCTAAACGGAAGAGGCTGCAGGGCCGCCTCGGAATGGTCCAAGCATCGGATGCGATTGGGACGACTACCAGTGCCAACCCCTTATCCCGCGATGCGTCCGATACACAGATAGTTCCAAGGCGGCCGAGGAGCCTCACCGCATATCAATCGGGGTGCGAGGCGAGGGATGGGGCGGGAAGGCCCCAACGGCTAGACGGAAGAGGCTTCAGGGCCACCTCGGAATGGTCCAAGCATCGGACGCGCTTGGGGCGACTGCCAGTGCCAACCCCTTATCCCGCGATGCGTCCGATACACAGATGGTTCCAAGGCGGCCGAGGAGCCTCACCGCATAGCAATCGGGGGTGCGAGGCGAGGGATGGGGCGGGAAGGCCCCAACGGCTAGACGGAAGAGGCTTCAGGGCCGCCTAGGAATGGTCCAAGCATCGGACACGCTTGGGGCGACTACCAGTGACAGCCCCCTATCCCGCGATGCGTCCGATACGAAGATGGTTCCAAGGCGGCCGAGGAGCCTCACCGCATAGCAATCGGGGTGCGAGGTGGGGGATGCGGCGAGATGGCCCCAACGGCTAGACGGAAGAGGCCACAGGGCCGCGTCGGAATAGTCCAAGCATCGGAGGCGCTTGGGGCGACTACCAGTGACAACCCCTTATCCCGCGATGCGTCCGATACGAAGATAGTTCCAAGGCGGCCGAGGAGCCTCACCGCATAGCAATCGGGGTGCGAGGTGGGGGATGCGGCGAGATGGCCCCAACGGCTAGACGGAAGAGGCTGCAGGGCCGCCTCGGAATAGTCCAAGCATCGGACGCGCTTGGGGCCACTACCAGTGACAACCCCTTATCCCGCGATGCGTCCGATACGAAGATAGTTCCAAGGCGGCCGAAGAGCCTCACCGCATAGCAATCGGGGTGCGAGGTGGGGGATGCGGCGAGATGGCCCCAACGGCTAGACGGAAGAGGCCACAGGGCCGCCTCGGAATAGTCCAAGCATCGGACGCGCTTGGGGCGACTACCAGTGACAACCCCTTATCCCGCGATGCGTCCGATACGAAGATAGTTCCCAGGCGGCCGAGGAGCCTCACCGCATAGCAATCGGGGTGCGAGGCGAGGGATGCGGCGAGATGGCCCCAAAGGCTAGACGGAAGAGGCTGCAGGGCTGCCTCGGAATAGTCCAAGCATCGGACGCGCTTGGGGCGACTACCACTGCCAACCCCTTATCCCGCGATGCGTCCGATACACAGATAGTTCCGAGGCGGCCGAGGAGGTGGGGGATGCAGCGAGATGGCCCCAACGGCTAGACGGAAGAGGCTGCAGGGCCGCCTCGGAATAGTCCAAGCATCGGACGCGCTTGGGGCGACTACCAGTGACAACCCCTTATCCCGCGATGCGTCCGATACACAGATAGTTCCGAGGCGGCCAAGGAGCCTCACCGCATAGCAATCGTGGTGCGAGGTGGGGGATGCGGCGAGATGGCCCCAACGGCTAGACGGAAGAGGCTGCAGGGCCGCCTCGGAATGGTCCAAGCATCGGATGCGCTTGGGGCGACTACCACTGCCAACCCCTTATCCCGCGATGCGTCCGATACACAGATAGTTCCAAGGCGGCCGAGGAGCCTCACAGCATAGCAATCAGGGTGCGAGGCGAGGGATGCGGCGAGAAAGCCCCAACGGCTAGAGGGAAGAGGCTTCAGGTCCGCCTCGGAATGGTCCAAGCATCGGACGCGCTTGGGGCGACTACCAGTGACAACCCCTTATCCCGCGACGCGTCCGATACACAGATAGTTCCAAGGCGGCCGAGGAGCCTCACCGCATAGCAATCGGGGTGCGAGGCGAGGGATGCGGCGAGAAGGACCCAACGGCTACACGGAAGAGGCTTCGGGGCCGCCTCGGAATGGTCCAAGCATCGGACGCGCTTGGGGCGACTACCAGTGACAACCCCTTATCCCGCGACGCGTCCGATACACAGATAGTTCCAAGGCGGCCGAGGAGCCTCACCGCATAGCAATCGGGGTGCGAGGCGAGGGATGCGGCGAGAAGGACCCAACGGCTAGACGGAAGAGGCTTCGGGGCCGCCTCGGAATGGTCCAAGCATCGGACGCGCTTGGGGCGACTACCAGTGACAACCCCTTATCCCGCGACGCGTCCGATACACAGATAGTTCCAAGGCGGCCGAGGAGCCTCACCGCATAGCAATCGGGGTGCGAGGCGAGGGATGCGGCGAGAAGGACCCAACGGCTAGACGGAAGAGGCTTCGGGTCCGCCTCGGAATGGTCCAAGCATCGGACGCGCTTGGGGCGACTACCAGTGACAACCCCTTATCCCGCGACGCGTCCGATACACAGATAGTTCCAAGGCGGCCGAGGAGCCTCACCGCATAGCAATCGGGGTGCGAGGCGAGGGATGCGGCGAGAAGGACCCAACGGCTAGACGGAAGAGGCTTCGGGTCCGCCTCGGAATGGTCCAAGCATCGGACGCGCTTGGGGCGACTACCAGTGACAACCCCTTATCCCGCGACGCGTCCGATACACAGATAGTTCCAAGGCGGCCGAGGAGCCTCACCGCATAGCAATCGGGGTGCGAGGCGAGGGATGCGGCGAGAAGGACCCAACGGCTAGACGGAAGAGGCTTCGGGTCCGCCTCGGAATGGTCCAAGCATCGGACGCGCTTGGGGCGACTACCAGTGACAACCCCTTATCCCGCGACGCGTCCGATACACAGATAGTTCCGAGGCGGCCGAGGAGCCTCACCGCATAGCAATCGGGGTGCGAGGCGAAGGATGCGGCGAGAAGGACCCAACGGCTAGACGGAAGAGGCTTCGGGTCCGCCTCGGAATGGTCCAAGCATCGGACGCGCTTGGGGCGACTACCAGTGACAACCCCTTATCCCGCGACGCGTCCGATACACAGATAGTTCCAAGGCGGCCGAGGAGCCTCACCGCATAGCAATCGGGGTGCGAGGCGAGGGATGCGGCGAGAAGGACCCAACGGCTAGACGGAAGAGGCTTCAGGGCCGCCTCGGAATGGTCCAAGCATCGAACGCGCTTGGGGCGACTACCAGTGACAACCCCTTATCCCGCGACGCGTCCGATACACAGATAGTTCCGAGGCGGCCGAGGAGCCTCACCGCATAGCAATCGGGGTGCGAGGCGAGGGATGCGGCGAGAAGGACCCAACGGCTAGACGGAAGAGGCTTCAGGGCCGCCTCGGAATGGTCCAAGCATCGGACGCGCTTGGGGCGACTACCAGTGACAACCCCTTATCCCGCGACGCGTCCGATACACAGATAGTTCCGAGGCGGCCGAGGAGCCTCACCGCATAGCAATCGGGGTGCGAGGCGAGGGATGCGGCGAGAAGGACCCAACGGCTAGACGGAAGAGGCTTCAGGGCCGCCTCGGAATGGTCCAAGCATCGGACGCGCTTGGGGCGACTACCAATGACAACCCCTTATCCCGCGACGCGTCCGATACACAGATAGTTCCGAGGCGGCCGAGGAGCCTCACCGCATAGCAATCGGGGTGCGAGGCGAGGGATGCGGCGAGAAGGACCCAACGGCTAGACGGAAGAGGCTTCAGGGCCGCCTCGGAATGGTCCAAGCATCGGACGCGCTTGGGGCGACTACCAGTGACAACCCCTTATCCCGCGACGCGTCCGATACACAGATAGTTCCGAGGCGGCCGAGGAGCCTCACCGCATAGCAATCGGGGTGCGAGGCGAGGGATGCGGCGAGAAGGACCCAACGGCTAGACGGAAGAGGCTTCAGGGCCGCCTCGGAATGGTCCAAGCATCGGACGCGCTTGGGGCGACTACCGTTGCCAACCCCTTATCCCGCGATGCGTCTGATACACAGATAGTTCCGAGGCGGCCGAGGAGCCTCACCGCATAGCAATCGGGTTGCGAGGCAGATTATTGGGAAGGGAACCCCCTGGGATGCGGCTCAAGCAGTGCCCAAAGGGACTGGAATGCGGAATCACATCGAGAGACCCAAATGCTATACGAGGGCTCAAATCGAATTATCGATTTGGCCACGACATGGACGCATCGGAACGACTACCTTTGCCGAACCACTCGCAATTGCATCCATACCGAAACCAATAGACATTTCCGTTAGAGCCCTCGCATAGCATTCGGGAATCTCGCATGCCCCTCTAAATCGACCAATGCTGGCGCTCAATGAAAATCCGAGCGCTACCACCGTTCGAGCGCCAGCATTGGTCGAGTTAGAGGGGCACGGGGGAGAATGCTCCAGTCAACACCTCCCCTATATAAGTTATTTGTCCGATTCTCGCACAACCGTAGTCTGCCTCGTCGAATCAAACAACGGTCCCAGATTCCGACTTCCGTTCCGTAGAGACCCAAAAGCTAGATGGAGGCTCGCAAGAAAGAGAGTCGGCGCATAGCAATCGGGTTTCTCGAACGTTTAGGGACCGAGCTCACTTGCGGATAGGGCAAAATCCGCCAAGCAACCCAAAAGCTAGACGGGGGCTCGAATCGAATCGCCTAGGCGGCCACAACAACGACGTGTTGGATCGACTACCAGTGCCAAACCATTCAGCAAGACTAGTCTGTGTCGAGGCCGGATAGAGATTCTCAGAGAGCGCCCGCATAGCATTTAGGAGACCTGCCGCGTCCCTCACACTCGACAAATGGTGGTGCACGTTTATAAATCCGAGCGATCCCAACCCTTTCAAGCACCAACATCGGTCGAGATAGAGGGGCACGGAGGGGGCTGCGTGAGACAACACAGTCCCCTATATAAGTTATTTGTCCGATTCTCACACATCCGAAGAATGGTCATCAAATCGGACAACAGCCCAAACTTCCGACTTCCGTCCCAGAAAGCCCAAGAGCTATCTAAAACGTTCATGGCCGGAACTCGATCGCGGCTATACCAGTCCGCCAAGCAACCCAAAAGCTAGACTGGAGCTCTAGTCGAATCACCTCTGTGGCCATTGCAAGGACGTGTTGGAGCGACTACCATTGCCGAACCATTCCGCAGGTCGAGTGCATACCAAGGCCGCATAGAGATTCACGATGAGCTCCTGCATAGCAATCAGGAGACTTGCCGTGTCCATCACAATCGATAAATCCTGGTGCAAGATTTTTGCATCCGAGCGCTCCAACCAGTCGAGCACCAGCATCAATCGACATAAACGGGCACGGGGGGAGGATGCTCGAGAACACTACCTCCCCTATATAAGTTATTTGTCCGATTCTCAAGCAGCCGAAGTCTGGTCATCGAATCGGGTCAAAGACCACAACTTCCGACTTTACCCACAATGCAAGTCATCGAATCGAACATCGGCCCCCGAGTCGGACTCCATGCGTATGTCAGGTCATCGGACCCAAATTCCGCCTTCCTGCGCATGGCGGGCCATCAATATCAACTCGGTCATCGGACCCAAACTCCGCCTTTTTGCGTATGGCACGCCTTCAAATCGGTCATCGGACCCAAATTCCGCCTTCCTGTGCATGGCGGGCCATCAACATCAACTCGGTCATCGGACCCAAATTCCGCCTTTCTGCGCATGGCACGCCATCAACTCGGTCATCGGACCCAAATTCCGCCTTCCTGCGCATGGCAGGTCATCGGACACAAATTCAGACCTCGCCAATATGCCTACGTATCGAATCGGTCATCGGACCCAACTTCCGACTTCATCCATACTGTAGGGTCTTTGAGGTTGGCGCGGTGCGCTCAACCCAGGGAGTCGACCCATCGAAGCATACACCTCCCCTATATAAGCTATTTGTCCGATTCCCACACCTGTGTAGTTTGCACCTCTGACCAGGACATCGACCCCAACTTCCGAACTCGACTGCAACGACGGCACCAGCGCCTTGGTGCGCACCTTGCGACGCACAGTCCCAACATTCGCCTTCCTGCACATGGCAGGTCATCGGACCCAAATTCCGACCTCGCGAGTATGCCTACATATCGAATCGGTCATCGGACCCAACTTCCGACTTCATCCATACCGTAGGGTCTTTGAGGTTGGCGCGGTGCGCTCAACCCGGGGAGTCGACCCAACGAAGCATACACCTCCCCTATATAAGCTATTTGTCCGATTCCCACACCTGTGTAGTTTGCACCTCCGATCAAGACATCGACCCCAACTTCCGAACTCGCCTCCAACGACCGAACCAGCGCCTTGGTGCGCACCTTGCAACGCACAGTGCCAACATTCGCCTTCCTGCACCTGGCAGGTCATCGGACCCAAATTCCGACCTCGCGAGTATGCCTACATATCGAATCGGTCATCGGACCCAACTTCCGACTTCATCCATACCGTAGGGTCTTTGAGGTTGGCGCGGTGCGCTCAACCCGGGGAGTCGACCCAACGAAGCATACACCTCCCCTATATAAGCTATTTGTCCGATTCCCACACCTGTGTAGCTTGCACCTCCGATCAGGACATCGACCCCAACTTCCGAACTCGACTAAAAAGACCGCACCAGCGCCTTGGTGTGCACCTTGCAACGCACAGTGTCAACATTCGCCTTCCTGCACATGGCAGGTCATCGGACCCAAATTCCGACCTCATGAGCATACCTACTAATCGAATCGGTCATCGGACCCAACTTCCGACTTCATCCATACCGTAGGGTCTTTGAGGTTGGCGCGGTGCGCTCAACCTGGGGAGTCGACCCATCGAAGCATACACCTCCCCTATATAAGCTATTTGTCCGATTCCGACACCTGTGTAGTTTGCACCTCCGCTCAGGACATCGACCCCAACTTCCGAACTCGCCTGCAACGACCGAACCAGCGCCTTGGTGCGCACCAAAAGTGCGCACTTTTGGAGGGCACTTTTCTGCGCTCCAAAGGTGCGCACTTTTGGAGGGCACTTTTTGGAGGGCACTTTTCTGCGCTCCAAAGGTGCGCACTTTTGGAGGGCACTTTTTGGAGGGCACTTTTCTGCGCTCCAAAGGTGCGCACTTTTGGAGGGCACTTTTTGGAGGGCACTTTTCTGCGCTCCAAAGGTGCGCACTTTTGGAGGGCACTTTTTGGAGGGCACTTTTCTGCGCTCCAAAGGTGCGCACTTTTGGAGGGCACTTTTTGGAGGGCACTTTTCTGCGCTCCAAAGGTGCGCACTTTTGGAGGGCACTTTTTGGAGGGCACTTTTCTGCGCTCCAAAGGTGCGCACTTTTGGAGGGCACTTTTTGGAGGGCACTTTTCTGCGCTCCAAAGGTGCGCACTTTTGGAGGGCACTTTTTGGAGGGCACTTTTCTGCGCTCCAAAGGTGCGCACTTTTGGAGGGCACTTTTTGGAGGGCACTTTTCTGCGCTCCAAAGGTGCGCACTTTTGGAGGGCACTTTTTGGAGGGCACTTTTCTGCGCTCCAAAGGTGCGCACTTTTGGAGGGCACTTTTGTGCACTCCAAAGGTGCGCACTTTTGGAGGGCACTTTTCCTGTGCTCCAAAGGTGCACACCTAGGTGAGCACCTTCGACCACACCTTGTAGCACACCAAACTCTGACTTTCGACTTCATCCGCAATGCAGGGTCTTTGAGGTTGGCGCAATGCGCACAACCAGGGGAGTCGACCCATCAAACCCAACACCTCCCCTATATAAGCTATTTGTCTGATTCTCATACATGCGTAGCCTGCAGGAGCAATTAGGACATCGACCCCAACTTTCGGCTTCTAAACGAAAACAAGGTCTTTGAGGTTGGTGTAATGCGAACAACTAGGGGAGTCAACCCATCAAACCCAACACCTCCCCTATATAAGCTATTTGTCTGATTCTCATACATGTGTAGTCTACAGGAGCAATTAGGACATCGACCCCAACTTTTGACTTCTTAACGAAAACAAGGTCTTTGAGGTTGACGTAATGCGCACAACCAGGGGAGTCGACCCATCAAACCCAACACCTCCCCTATATAAGCTATTTGTCCGATTCTCATACATGTGTAGCCTGCAGGAGCCATTAGGACATTGACCCCAACTTTTGACTTCTTAACGAAAACAAGGTCTTTGAGGTTGGCGTAATGCGCACAACCAAGGGAGTTGACCCATCAAACCCAACACCTCCCCTATATAAGCTATTTGTCTGATTCTCATACATGTGTAGCCTGCAACAACGATTAGGACATCCACCCCAACTTCTGAATTCGTCTGCGTTGACCGCACCAAAGGTGCACGCCTTGGTGCTCACCAAAATCCGACTTCCGACTTCTTCTGCTATGCGGGGTCTTTGAGGTTGGCGCAGTGCGCACAACCAGGGGAGTCAACCCACCGAATGCAACACCTCCCCTATATAAGCTATTTGTCTGATTCTCATACATGCGTAGACTGCAGCAATGATTAGGACATCCACCCCAACTTTTGACTTCTTAAACAAGACAGGGTCTTTGAAGTTGGTGCAGTGCACACAACCAGGGGAGTCGACCCATCAAACGCAACACCTCCCCTATATAAAGCTATTTGTCCGATTCTCATACGTGTAGTCTGCAGCAGCGATTAGGACATCGACCCCAACTTCCGAATTCGTTTGCATTGACCGCACCAAAGGTGCACGCCTTGGTGTGCACCCTGGAGTGCACTTTGGTGCTCACCTCGGTGCACACTTTGGTGTGCACCTCGGTGTGCACCAAAGGTGCGCACCTTGGAGCGCACCAAAGGTGTACACTTTGGAGCGCACCACATAGGGTCTTTGAGAGGTTGGCGCAGTGCGCACACCAAGGTGGGTGTTGAGGTGCGTGCCGAGGTGGGTGGGTGCTAGGGTGCGCTCCATGGTGGGTGCCAGGGTGGGTGCGTGCTAGGGTGGATTCCAAAGAGGGTCATAGGGTGGGTGCCAAGGTGGGTTGGTGATATAGTGGGTTCAAAGGTGGGTACTAGGGTGGGTTCCAAGGTGGGTCACAAGTTGGGTGCCAGGATGCGTGGGTGTTAGGTTGGGTGCCAAGGTGGGCTCCTGCGTGGGTGGGTGCTAGGGTGGGTTTCAAGGTGGACGCGAGGGCGGGTGCCAAGGTGGGTAACAAGTTGGGTGTTAGGATGGGTGAGTGCTAGAGTGGGTGCCAAGGTGGGTGGGTGCTAAGGTGGATGCCAAGGTGGTTCACAGGGTGGGTGGGTTCTAGGGTGAGTTCCAAGGTGGGTCACAGGTTCAGTGCTAGGGTGGGTGTCAAGGCGGGTGTCGAGGTGCCTGGGTGCTAGGGTGTGGATGCCAATGTGGGTCATAGGGTGGGTACTAGGGTGGGCTGCAATGTGGGTGCCAAGGTGGGTAACATGCTCGGTGGGTTCTAAATTGGGTGCCAGGGTGGGTGTGCACCCACCTTGCCCGAGGTGGGTGCCAAGGTGCCAGTGTGGGTGGGTGCTAAGGTGGATGCCAAGGTGGGTGAGAAGGTGGGTGATAGGTTGAGTGGTAGGATGGGTGGGTGCCAAGATGGGTCACAGGGTGGGTGCAAGGGTGGGTAGGTGCTAGGGTTGGTGTCAGGGTGGGTGGGTGCTAGGTTGGGTTCCAAGGTGGGTGCGAGGGTGAGTGTCAAGGTGGGTCACAGGTTAGGTGCTAGGATGGGTGAGTGCTAGGGTGCAAAGGTGCCAGGGTGGGTGCTAGGATGGGTCGATGCTAGGGTGAGTGGCAAGGTGGGTCCACAAGTGTCAAGGTGGGTGCCGAGGTGGGTGCCAAGTCGGCGACTGCTATGGTGGATGCCAAGGTGGGTCACGGGGTGGGTGCCAAGTTGCTAGGTTGGGTTCCAAGGTGGGTGCCAACGTGGGTGCTAGGGTGCGTGGGTTAAAGGGTGTGTCACAACGTGGGTGCCAGGATGGGTGCGCACCCACACTGGCCAAGACGGGTGCGGGTGCAAGGTTGGGTTCCAAGCCCGGTCACAGGCTGGGTGCTAGGATGGGTGGGTGCCAAGGTGGGCACCAGGGTGGGTGCACCCACCCTGGCCAAGGTGGGTCACGGGGTGGGTCCTAGGGTGGGTAACGGGGTGGGTACTAAGGTGCGTGCCAAGGTGGGTCATAGGGTGGGTGCCAAGGTGGGCACCAGGGTGGGTGTGCACCAACCCTAGCCAGGGTAGGTCACGGGGTGGTTGTCGGGGTGGGCGTCAAGGAGCCAAGGTGGGTGGCAAGTAGCCAAGTTGCGTGCCAAGGTGGGTGTCGGGGTGGGTGCCAAGGATCCAAGGTGGGTGCCAAGGAACCAAGGTGGGTGTCTGGGTGGGTGCCGAGGTGGGAGCCAGGGTGGGTCCCAAGGTGAGTGCAAAGGTGGGTGCCAGGGTCAAGGTGAGTGCCAATGTGGGTTCCAAGGTGCCAGGGTCAGGGTGAGTGCCAATGTGGGTTCAAAGGTGCTAAGTTGGGTGCGAGGTTGGGTGCGAGGGTGGGTGGGTGCCAAGGTGTGCTAGGTGGAAGCCCGGGTGGGTCGGCATCCCATGGGTGTCGAGTTGGGTGCCTGATGGGTGCTTCTTGTCAAGTTTTAGTCGTCGGGACTCATTTCGAGCCTTAGAGGTCGTTTCTTGTCCGGTTGCCCTGTCTTCGACCTGGGAACCCAATTTTGGTCCTCGGGTCCCATTTTTTTTTGTCTCGCATCCCACTTTTGGCCTGTGGCCTTTTCGGGGTCGATTCTCGTTTTGGGCATCAGAGCATGTTTCTTCTCCTAAAACCCAATATTTGTTTATTAAGTCTCGGAACACATTTTTGTTCTCGTGGACCCATCATGGGTCTTGGAACGCATTTGTGGTCCTTGGGTCCCATTTTGCATCCCGAAACTTGTGTTTTGGTGCTTGATCCCTATTTTGGGTGCCCACCTTGCACCAAGTGCGCACCCGGGGCAAACCGAGCGCCTTGGTGCACCGGGGCAAGATCGAGCGTGCACCCGAGGCGCCCCGAACATGCACCAAGGTGCACTCGGCCCACATGTGAGCGCAGGTCGTTGCGCCCGAGGTGGTGTGTGGGCACCGCGTTGCAGACGGGACACTGCACGCACACGACGCCCCCTCCAGGTGCACGCACGTAGGCCGGGCCGGGTGCACACCCGACGCCCTAGCAAGGTGCGCGCACCCGGGCAGGGCTCACACTTGGCGAACGGGGCGCACTTCGCGAGGGAGGGTGTGCACCTCGACGGGGGTGGGTGGCCGGGGTGGATTCGCACGTGGGTCGCGGTTTGCTAAGTACACACTGCGACAAGCTCATAACGGGTGCGATCATACCAGCATTAGTGCACCGGATCCCATCAGAACTCCGCAGTTAAGCGCGCTTGGGCCGGAGTAGTACTGGGATGGGTGACCTCCCGGGAAGTCCCGGTGTTGCACCCTTTTTTAGTTTTTCGCCGGGCGTCGCAATGCTATTTGAATAAACCTTTTGCCCGTTTGCGTTCTCGTCGGGGCCGGGCCGGGCCGGGGTGCGCTGCCCGCACTACCGCGCGCGCGGGGGGCGACACCGAGCGCGCACCCGAGGCGCACCGAGCACACAGGCCACGGTGCAACCCGGGCGTTGTGCGCGCACCCCGGTGCGCCCGAGGTGCTGCGCGCGCACCCAGGTGAAATCGGTGTGCACCTCGGCCAGTGCGCGCTCGGTCGAGTCGCGCACGTTGGCCAAGGTGCACGGTGATGTTTCTTACTCTAAGGTTCCGCACCAGACGCCCGGGACAGGTGAGCGAAGCTGGGCGGGGCCGGGTGCGCGGCCGGGGCAGGTGCACGCAGCTGGAGAGAGCTTTGGAGCACACTTCGGAGCGCACCAATGATGCGCTCCATTCAAAAGTTTCCTGAAAAGGCAAAAAAAGTTGAGATTATAGAATTTCCCACTTGAGAGATTGTAAAAAAAAAAAATTTAAAATGAAGGAAACGCGGGTGCCAAGGTGTGCGCAGCCCAGCCAAGGTGTGCGCACCAAGGCGCCCACCCTGGCGAAGGTGCACGCAAGGTGCGCACCCGAGGCAAACCGGACAATTAACCCAACTTTCGACTTCGCGCGCACCTTGGAGCGCACTTCGGAGCGCTCCTTGGTGCGCACCAATCTTGGGCACCTCGGAGTGCACCATGGCGCCCACCAAGGTGCGCACCCGGGGCAAACCGAGCTCCGACTTCGTGCGCACCTTGGAGCGCACGAAAGGTGCGCACCATGGCGCCCACCAAGGTGCGCAGCCCAGCCAAGGCGTGCGCATCAAGGTGCGCACCCTGGCGAAGGTGCGCACCCGGGGCAAACCGAGCTCCGACTTCGTGCGCACCTTGGAGCGCACAAAAGGTGCGCAACCCAGCCAAGGTGTGCGCACCCCGGTCAAACCGAGCTCCGAATCGTGCGCACCAGAGGTGCACGCCATCGTGCGCACCTTGGAGCACACTTCGGAGCCCTCCTTGGTGCGCGCCGATGTTGCGCACCTCGGAGCGCACCCGGGGAAAACAATGCAATTAACCCGACTTTCGACTTCGTGGGCACCTCGGAGCGCTCTCGGGTTCGCACCTCGGAGCACACCGAGGTGCGCACCTTTGATGCGCTGCCTTCACCAATTTCCAGAAAAGGCAAGAAAACATTGAGAAGGTGTGCGCACCGAGGTGCCCACCCTGGCGAAGGTGCACGCGAGGTGCGCACCCGGGGCAAACCGGGCTCCGACTTCGTGCACGCCGCACCTTGGAGCACACTTCGGAGCGCTCCTTGGTGCGCACCAGGGCGCGCAACCCAGCCGAGGTGCCCACCCCGGCGAAGGTGCACGCGAGGTGCGCACCCGGGGCAAACCGGGCTCCGACTTCGTGCACGCCATGGTGCCCACCGCGGCGAAGGTGCACGCGAGGTGCGCACCCGGGGCAAACCGGGCTCCGACTTCGTGCACGCCGCACCTTGGAGCACACTTCGGAGCGCTCCTTGGTGCGCACCATGGTGCCCACCAGGGCGCGCAACCCCGCCGAAGGTGCACGCGAGGTGCGCACCCGGGGCAAACCGGGCTCCGACTTCGTGCACGCCGCACCTTGGAGCACACTTCGGAGCGCTCCTTGGTGCGCACCATGGTGCCCACCAGGGCGCGCAACCCCGCCGAAGGTGCACGCGAGGTGCGCACCCGGGGCAAACCGGGCTCCGACTTCGTGCACGCCATGGTGCGCACCGCGGCGAAGGTGCGCACCCGGGGCAAACCGGGCTCCGACTTCGTGCACGCCGCACCTTGGAGCACACTTCGGAGCGCTCCTTGGTGCGCACCAGGGCGCGCAACCCAGCCGAGGTGCCCACCCCGGCGAAGGTGCACGCGAGGTGCGTACCCGGGGCAAACCGGGCTCCGACTTCGTGCACGCCGCACCTTGGAGCACACTTCGGAGCGCTCCTTGGTGCGCACCATGGTGCCCACCAGGCCGCGCAACCCAGCCAAGGTGTGCGCACCAAGGTGCACGCGAGGTGCGCACCCGGGGCAAACCGGGGTCCGACTTCGTGCACGCCGCACCTTGGAGCACACATCGGGGCGCTCCCGGGTTCGCACCGGCGTTGCGCACCGTGGTGGGCACCTCGGAGCACACCAAGGTGGGCAGCGAGGTGCGCACCTTTGATGCGATGCCTTCACTAATTTCCATAAAAGGCAAAAAAAAAACGAGATTTTAAAATTTCCGTTTTGAAAGATAGTGAGAAAAAGGGAATGCTGGTGCCATCTTGAGCCCGCCCTGGTGCGCAGCCCAGCCAAGGTGTGCGCACCAAGGTGCCCACCCTGGCGAAGGTGCGCGCCCGGACAATTAATCCAACTTCCAACTTCGCGCGCGCCAGGGTGGGAGCGCACCCAACAACCGGGCCTGGGAAGAGCCAATGCGAGAAACCCCACCAAACGCTCTGACAAAAAAAGAGGGGGCGCTCCAGTAACCCCGCTTCGGAGCGCACCCTGGGCAAACCCAGCCAAGGTGCCCACCCCGGCCAAGGTGCAGGCGAGGTGCGCACCCGGGGCAAACCGGGCTCCGACAACGTGCACGCCGCACCTTGGAGCACACTTCGTAGCGCTCCCGGGTGCGCACCTCAGAGCACACCAAGGTGGGCAGCGAGGTGCGCACCTTTGATGCGCTGCCTTCACTAATTTCCAGAAAAGGCAAAAAAAAAAGGAGATTTTAAAATTTCCGTTTTGAAAGATAGTGAAAAAAACGGAACGCGCGTGCCATCTTGAGCCCGCCCTGGTGCGCAGCCCAGGTAAGGTGCCCACCCTGGCAAAGGTGCGCACCCGGGCAATTAACCCTACTTCCGACTTCGTGCGCGCCAGGGTGGCAACCGGGCCTCGGAAGAGCCAATGCGAGAAACCCCACCAAACGCTCCGACAAAAAAAGAGGCGGCGCTCCAATAACCCCGCTTCGGAGCGCAGCCGGGGCAAACCCAGCCAAGGTGCCCACCCCGACGAAGGTGCACGCGAGGTGCGCACCCGGGGCAAACCGGGCTCCGACAACGTGCACGCAGCACCTTGGAGCACACTTCGAAGCACTCCCGGGTGCCCACCGGCGTTGCGCACCGTGGTGGGCAGCGAGGTGCGCACCTTTGATGCGCTGCCTTCACTAATTTCCAGAAAAAGGCAAAAAAAAATGAGATTTTAAAATTTCCGTTTTGAAAGATAGTGAAAAAAAAGGAACGCGGGTGCCATCTTGAGCCCGCCCTGGTGCGCAGCCCAGGCAAGGCATGCGCACCAAGGTGCCCACCCGAGGTGCACACCCGGGGCAAACCGGGCTCCGACTTCGTGCAGGCCGCACCTTGGAGCACACTTCGGAGCGCTCCTTGGTGCGCACCATGGTGCCCACCAGGGCGCGCAACCCAGCCAAGGTCTGCACACCAAGGTGCCCACCCCGGCGAAGGTGCACGCGAGGTGCGCACCCGGGGCAAACCGGGCTCCGACTTCGTGCACGCCATGGTGCCCACCGCGGCGAAGGTGCACGCGAGGTGCGCACCCGGGGCAAACCGGGCTCCGACTTCGTGCACGCCGCACCTTGGAGCACACTTCGGAGCGCTCCTTGGTGCGCACCATGGTGCCCACCAGGGCGCGCAACCCAGCCAAGGTGTGCGCACCAAGGTGCACGCGAGGTGCGCACCCGGGGCAAACCGGGGTCCGACTTCGTGCACGCCGCACCTTGGAGCACACATCGGAGCGCTCCCAGGTTCGCACCAGCGTTGCGCACCTTTGATGCGCTGCCTTCACTAATTTCAAGAAAAGGCAAAAAAAAACGAGATTTTAAAATTTCCGTTCTGAAAGATAGTGAAAAAAACGGAACGCGGGTGCCATCTTGAGCCCTTCCTGGTGCGCAGCCCAGGCAAGTTGTGCGCACCAAGGTGCCCACCCTGGCGGAGGTGCGCGCCCGGGGCAATCCGGGCTCCGACTTCGTGCACTGCATGGTGCCCACCAAGGCGCGCAACCCAGCCAAGGTGCCCACCGCAGCGAAGGTGCACGCGAGGTGCGCACCCGAGGTGCACACCCGGGGCAAACCGGGCTCCGACTTCGTGCACGCCGCACCTTGGAGCACACTTCAGAGCGCTCCTTGGTGCGCACCAGGGCGCGCAACCCAGCCGAGGTGCCCACCCCGGCGAAGGTGCACGCGAGGTGCGCACCCGGGGCAAACCGGGCTCCGACTTCGTGCACGCCATGGTGCCCACCGCGGCGAAGGTGCGCACCCGGGGCAAACCGGGCTCCGACTTCGTGCACGCCGCACCTTGGAGCACACTTCGGAGCGCTCCTTGGTGCGCACCATGGTGCCCACCAGGCCGCGCAACCCAGCCAAGGTGTGCGCACCAAGGTGCACGCGAGGTGCGCACCCGGGGCAAACCGGGGTCCGACTTCGTGCACGCCGCACCTTGGAGCACACATCGGGGCGCTCCCGGGTTCGCACCGGCGTTGCGCACCGTGGTGGGCACCTCGGAGCACACCAAGGTGGGCAGCGAGGTGCGCACCTTTGATGCGATGCCTTCACTAATTTCCATAAAAGGCAAAAAAAAAACGAGATTTTAAAATTTCCGTTTTGAAAGATAGTGAGAAAAAGGGAATGCTGGTGCCATCTTGAGCCCGCCCTGGTGCGCAGCCCAGCCAAGGTTTGCGCACCAAGGTGCCCACCCTGGCGAAGGTGCGCGCCCGGGCAATTAACCCAACTTCCAACTTCGCGCGCGCCAGGGTGGGAGCGCACCCAACAACCGGGCCTGGGAAGAGCCAATGCGAGAAACCCCACCAAACTCTCTGACAAAAAAAGAGGGGGCGCTCCAGTAACCCCGCTTCGGAGCGCACCCTGGGCAAACCCAGCCAAGGTGCCCACCCCGGCCAAGGTGCAGGCGAGGTGCGCACCCGGGGCAAACCGGGCTCCGACAACGTGCACGCCGCACCTTGGAGCACACTTCGTAGCGCTCCCGGGTGCGCACCTCAGAGCACACCAAGGTGGGCAGCGAGGTGCGCACCTTTGATGCGCTGCCTTCACTAATTTCCAGAAAAGGCAAAAAAAAAAGGAGATTTTAAAATTTCCGTTTTGAAAGATAGTGAAAAAAACGGAACGCGCGTGCCATCTTGAGCCCGCCCTGGTGCGCAGCCCAGGTAAGGTGCCACCCTGGCAAAGGTGCGCACCCGGGCAATTAACCCTACTTCCGACTTCGTGCGCGCCAGGGTGGCAACCGGGCCTCGGAAGAGCCAATGCGAGAAACCCCACCAAACGCTCCGACAAAAAAAGAGGCGGCGCTCCAATAACCCCGCTTCGGAGCGCAGCCGGGGCAAACCAAGCCAAGGTGCCCACCCCGACGAAGGTGCACGCGAGGTGCGCACCCGGGGCAAACCGGGCTCCGACAACGTGCACGCAGCACCTTGGAGCACACTTCGAAGCACTCCCGGGTGCCCACCGGCGTTGCGCACCGTGGTGGGCAGCGAGGTGCGCACCTTTGATGCGCTGCCTTCACTAATTTCCAGAAAAAGGCAAAAAAAAATGAGATTTTAAAATTTCCGTTTTGAAAGATAGTGAAAAAAAAGGAACGCGGGTGCCATCTTGAGCCCGCCCTGGTGCGCAGCCCAGGCAAGGCATGCGCACCAAGGTGCCCACCCGAGGTGCACACCCGGGGCAAACCGGGCTCCGACTTCGTGCAGGCCGCACCTTGGAGCACACTTCGGAGCGCTCCTTGGTGCGCACCATGGTGCCCACCAGGGCGCACCCGAGGCAAACCGGGCTCCGACTTCGTGCACGCCGCACCTTGGAGCACACATCGGAGCGCTCCCAGGTTCGCACCAGCGTTGCGCACCTTTGATGCGCTGCCTTCACTAATTTCCAGAAAAGGCAAAAAAAAACGATATTTTAAAATTTCCGTTCTGAAAGATAGTGAAAAAAACGGAACGCGGGTGCCATCTTGAGCCCTTCCTGATGCGCAGCCCAGGCAAGTTGTGCGCACCAAGGTGCCCACCCTGGCGGAGGTGCGCGCCCGGGGCAAACCGGGCTCCGACTTCGTGCACTGCATGGTGCCCACCAAGGCGCGCAACCCAGCCAAGGTGCCCACCGCAGCGAAGGTGCACGCGAGGTGCGCACCCGAGGTGCACACCCGGGGCAAACCGGGCTCCGACTTCGTGCACGCCGCACCTTGGAGCACACTTCAGAGCGCTCCTTGGTACGCACCAGGGCGCGCAACCCAGCCAAGGTGCTCACCCCGGCGAAGGTGCACGCGAGGTGCGCACCCGGGGCAAACCGGGCTCGGACTTCGTGCACGCCGCACCTTGGAGCACACATCGGAGCGCTCCCGGGTTCGCACCAGCATTGCGCACCTTTGATGCGCTGCCTTCACTAATTTCCAGAAAAGGCAAAAAAAAGAAAAAAATGAGATTTTAAAATTTCCGTTTTGAAAGATAGTGAAAAAAACGGAACGCGGGTGCCATCTTGAGCCCGCCCTGGTGTGCAGCCCAGGCAAGTTGTGCGCACCAAGGCACCCACCCTGGCCAAGGTGGGTCACGGGGTGGGTCCTAGGGTGGGTAACGGGGTGGGTACTAAGGTGCGTGCCAAGGTGGGTCATAGGGTGGGTGCCAAGGTGGGCACCAGGGTGGGTGTGCACCAACCCTAGCCAGGGTAGGTCACGGGGTGGTTGTCGGGGTGGGCGTCAAGGAGCCAAGGTGGGTGGCAAGTAGCCAAGTTGCGTGCCAAGGTGGGTGTCGGGGTGGGTGCCAAGGATCCAAGGTGGGTGCCAAGGAACCAAGGTGGGTGTCTGGGTGGGTGCCGAGGTGGGAGCCAGGGTGGGTCCCAAGGTGAGTGCAAAGGTGGGTGCCAGGGTCAAGGTGAGTGCCAATGTGGGTTCCAAGGTGCCAGGGTCAGGGTGAGTGCCAATGTGGGTTCAAAGGTGCTAAGTTGGGTGCGAGGTTGGGTGCGAGGGTGGGTGGGTGCCAAGGTGTGCTAGGTGGAAGCCCGGGTGGGTCGGCATCCCATGGGTGTCGAGTTGGGTGCCTGATGGGTGCTTCTTGTCAAGTTTTAGTCGTCGGGACTCATTTCGAGCCTTAGAGGTCGTTTCTTGTCCGGTTGCCCTGTCTTCGACCTGGGAACCCAATTTTGGTCCTCGGGTCCCATTTTTTTTTGTCTCGCATCCCACTTTTGGCCTGTGGCCTTTTCGGGGTCGATTCTCGTTTTGGGCATCAGAGCATGTTTCTTCTCCTAAAACCCAATATTTGTTTATTAAGTCTCGGAACACATTTTTGTTCTCGTGGACCCATCATGGGTCTTGGAACGCATTTGTGGTCCTTGGGTCCCATTTTGCATCCCGAAACTTGTGTTTTGGTGCTTGATCCCTATTTTGGGTGCCCACCTTGCACCAAGTGCGCACCCGGGGCAAACCGAGCGCCTTGGTGCACCGGGGCAAGATCGAGCGTGCACCCGAGGCGCCCCGAACATGCACCAAGGTGCACTCGGCCCACATGTGAGCGCAGGTCGTTGCGCCCGAGGTGGTGTGTGGGCACCGCGTTGCAGACGGGACACTGCACGCACACGACGCCCCCTACAGGTGCACGCACGTAGGCCGGGCCGGGTGCACACCCGACGCCCTAGCAAGGTGCGCGCACCCGGGCAGGGCTCACACTTGGCGAACGGGGCGCACTTCGCGAGGGAGGGTGTGCACCTCGACGGGGGTGGGTGGCCGGGGTGGATTCGCACGTGGGTCGCGGTTTGCTAAGTACACACTGCGACAAGCTCATAACGGGTGCGATCATACCAGCGTTAGTGCACCGGATCCCATCAGAACTCCGCAGTTAAGCGCGCTTGGGCCGGAGTAGTACTGGGATGGGTGACCTCCCGGGAAGTCCCGGTGTTGCACCCTTTTTTAGTTTTTCGCCGGGCATCGCAATGCTATTTGAATAAACCTTTTGCCCGTTTGCGTTCTCGTCGGGGCCGGGCCGGGCCGGGGTGCGCTGCCCGCACTACCGCGCGCGCGGGGGGCGACACCGAGCGCGCACCCGAGGCGCCCCGAGCACACAGGCCACGGTGCAACCCGGGCGTTGTGCGCGCACCCCGGTGCGCCCGAGGTGCTGCGCGCGCACCCAGGTGAAATCGGTGTGCACCTCGGCCAGTGCGCGCTCGGTCGAGTCGCGCACGTTGGCCAAGGTGCACGGTGATGTTTCTTACTCTAAGGTTCCGCACCAGACGCCCGGGACAGGTGAGCGAAGCTGGGCGGGGCCGGGTGCGCGGCCGGGGCAGGTGCACGCAGCTGGAGAGAGCTTTGGAGCACACTTCGGAGCGCACCAATGATGCGCTCCATTCAAAAGTTTCCTGAAAAGGCAAAAAAAGTTGAGATTATAGAATTTCCCACTTGAGAGATTGTAAAAAAAAAAAATTTAAAATGAAGGAAACGCGGGTGCCAAGGTGTGCGCAGCCCAGCCAAGGTGTGCGCACCAAGGCGCCCACCCTGGCGAAGGTGCACGCAAGGTGCGCACCCGAGGCAAACCGGACAATTAACCCAACTTTCGACTTCGCGCGCACCTTGGAGCGCACTTCGGAGCGCTCCTTGGTGCGCACCAATCTTGGGCACCTCGGAGTGCACCATGGCGCCCACCAAGGTGCGCACCCGGGGCAAACCGAGCTCCGACTTCGTGCGCACCTTGGAGCGCACGAAAGGTGCGCACCATGGCGCCCACCAAGGTGCGCAGCCCAGCCAAGGCGTGCGCATCAAGGTGCGCACCCTGGCGAAGGTGCGCACCCGGGGCAAACCGAGCTCCGACTTCGTGCGCACCTTGGAGCGCACAAAAGGTGCGCAACCCAGCCAAGGTGTGCGCACCCCGGTCAAACCGAGCTCCGAATCGTGCGCACCAGAGGTGCACGCCATCGTGCGCACCTTGGAGCACACTTCGGAGCCCTCCTTGGTGCGCGCCGATGTTGCGCACCTCGGAGCGCACCCGGGGAAAACAATGCAATTAACCCGACTTTCGACTTCGTGGGCACCTCGGAGCGCTCTCGGGTTCGCACCTCGGAGCACACCGAGGTGCGCACCTTTGATGCGCTGCCTTCACCAATTTCCAGAAAAGGCAAGAAAACATTGAGAAGGTGTGCGCACCGAGGTGCCCACCCTGGCGAAGGTGCACGCGAGGTGCGCACCCGGGGCAAACCGGGCTCCGACTTCGTGCACGCCGCACCTTGGAGCACACTTCGGAGCGCTCCTTGGTGCGCACCAGGGCGCGCAACCCAGCCGAGGTGCCCACCCCGGCGAAGGTGCACGCGAGGTGCGCACCCGGGGCAAACCGGGCTCCGACTTCGTGCACGCCATGGTGCCCACCGCGGCGAAGGTGCACGCGAGGTGCGCACCCGGGGCAAACCGGGCTCCGACTTCGTGCACGCCGCACCTTGGAGCACACTTCGGAGCGCTCCTTGGTGCGCACCATGGTGCCCACCAGGGCGCGCAACCCCGCCGAAGGTGCACGCGAGGTGCGCACCCGGGGCAAACCGGGCTCCGACTTCGTGCACGCCGCACCTTGGAGCACACTTCGGAGCGCTCCTTGGTGCGCACCATGGTGCCCACCAGGGCGCGCAACCCCGCCGAAGGTGCACGCGAGGTGCGCACCCGGGGCAAACCGGGCTCCGACTTCGTGCACGCCGCACCTTGGAGCACACTTCGGAGCGCTCCTTGGTGCGCACCAGGGCGCGCAACCCAGCCGAGGTGCCCACCCCGGCGAAGGTGCGTACCCGGGGCAAACCGGGCTCCGACTTCGTGCACGCCGCACCTTGGAGCACACTTCGGAGCGCTCCTTGGTGCGCACCATGGTGCCCACCAGGCCGCGCAACCCAGCCAAGGTGTGCGCACCAAGGTGCACGCGAGGTGCGCACCCGGGGCAAACCGGGGTCCGACTTCGTGCACGCCGCACCTTGGAGCACACATCGGGGCGCTCCCGGGTTCGCACCGGCGTTGCGCACCGTGGTGGGCACCTCGGAGCACACCAAGGTGGGCAGCGAGGTGCGCACCTTTGATGCGATGCCTTCACTAATTTCCATAAAAGGCAAAAAAAAAACGAGATTTTAAAATTTCCGTTTTGAAAGATAGTGAGAAAAAGGGAATGCTGGTGCCATCTTGAGCCCGCCCTGGTGCGCAGCCCAGCCAAGGTGTGCGCACCAAGGTGCCCACCCTGGCGAAGGTGCGCGCCCGGGCAATTAACCCAACTTCCAACTTCGCGCGCGCCAGGGTGGGAGCGCACCCAACAACCGGGCCTGGGAAGAGCCAATGCGAGAAACCCCACCAAACGCTCTGACAAAAAAAGAGGGGGCGCTCCAGTAACCCCGCTTCGGAGCGCACCCTGGGCAAACCCAGCCAAGGTGCCCACCCCGGCCAAGGTGCAGGCGAGGTGCGCACCCGGGGCAAACCGGGCTCCGACAACGTGCACGCCGCACCTTGGAGCACACTTCGTAGCGCTCCCGGGTGCGCACCTCAGAGCACACCAAGGTGGGCAGCGAGGTGCGCACCTTTGATGCGCTGCCTTCACTAATTTCCAGAAAAGGCAAAAAAAAAAGGAGATTTTAAAATTTCCGTTTTGAAAGATAGTGAAAAAAACGGAACGCGCGTGCCATCTTGAGCCCGCCCTGGTGCGCAGCCCAGGTAAGGTGCCCACCCTGGCAAAGGTGCGCACCCGGGCAATTAACCCTACTTCCGACTTCGTGCGCGCCAGGGTGGCAACCGGGCCTCGGAAGAGCCAATGCGAGAAACCCCACCAAACGCTCCGACAAAAAAAGAGGCGGCGCTCCAATAACCCCGCTTCGGAGCGCAGCCGGGGCAAACCCAGCCAAGGTGCCCACCCCGACGAAGGTGCACGCGAGGTGCGCACCCGGGGCAAACCGGGCTCCGACAACGTGCACGCAGCACCTTGGAGCACACTTCGAAGCACTCCCGGGTGCCCACCGGCGTTGCGCACCGTGGTGGGCAGCGAGGTGCGCACCTTTGATGCGCTGCCTTCACTAATTTCCAGAAAAAGGCAAAAAAAAATGAGATTTTAAAATTTCCGTTTTGAAAGATAGTGAAAAAAAAGGAACGCGGGTGCCATCTTGAGCCCGCCCTGGTGCGCAGCCCAGGCAAGGCATGCGCACCAAGGTGCCCACCCGAGGTGCACACCCGGGGCAAACCGGGCTCCGACTTCGTGCAGGCCGCACCTTGGAGCACACTTCGGAGCGCTCCTTGGTGCGCACCATGGTGCCCACCAGGGCGCGCAACCCAGCCAAGGTCTGCACACCAAGGTGCCCACCCCGGCGAAGGTGCACGCGAGGTGCGCACCCGGGGCAAACCGGGCTCCGACTTCGTGCACGCCATGGTGCCCACCGCGGCGAAGGTGCACGCGAGGTGCGCACCCGGGGCAAACCGGGCTCCGACTTCGTGCACGCCGCACCTTGGAGCACACTTCGGAGCGCTCCTTGGTGCGCACCATGGTGCCCACCAGGGCGCGCAACCCAGCCAAGGTGTGCGCACCAAGGTGCACGCGAGGTGCGCACCCGGGGCAAACCGGGGTCCGACTTCGTGCACGCCGCACCTTGGAGCACACATCGGAGCGCTCCCAGGTTCGCACCAGCGTTGCGCACCTTTGATGCGCTGCCTTCACTAATTTCCAGAAAAGGCAAAAAAAAACGAGATTTTAAAATTTCCGTTCTGAAAGATAGTGAAAAAAACGGAACGCGGGTGCCATCTTGAGCCCTTCCTGGTGCGCAGCCCAGGCAAGTTGTGCGCACCAAGGTGCCCACCCTGGCGGAGGTGCGCGCCCGGGGCAATCCGGGCTCCGACTTCGTGCACTGCATGGTGCCCACCAAGGCGCGCAACCCAGCCAAGGTGCCCACCGCAGCGAAGGTGCACGCGAGGTGCGCACCCGAGGTGCACACCCGGGGCAAACCGGGCTCCGACTTCGTGCACGCCGCACCTTGGAGCACACTTCAGAGCGCTCCTTGGTGCGCACCAGGGCGCGCAACCCAACCAAGGTCTGCACACCAAGGTGCTCACCCCGGCGAAGGTGCACGCGAGGTGCGCACCCGGGGCAAACCGGGCTCGGACTTCGTGCACGCCGCACCTTGGAGCACACATCGGAGCGCTCCCGGGTTCGCACCAGCATTGCGCACCTTTGATGCGCTCCAATAACCCCACTTCGGAGCGCACCAGAAACCCCACTGGACGCTTGGGCAAAAATGTAATGCGCACCCGAAGCCC